>NC_060126.1:246073985-246373985 GCF_021461395.2 Schistocerca americana | reverse complement strand
AAAAAGTGTGTTCCTGTTATTCCACTCTGGGATGTAATAGAGCTTGCTCAGTAGTTATTTGAAATCTACGTTATACATTCTATATGCGATAGAAATCACTGGAAATATTCCAGTAAGCGGAGCGGGACGCAAAACAGCAGCGTCCGGCGCAAAGGGCAAAGTCCTCTCGTAACTCAGATAACCCGGTCCAGTGCAGTAACCGCTTCACGCTCGCTAATTGTTAGCGCCGTGTTAAATCCCCGATGTTCCACATTAGGAGCCAGCAAGCGCAGTGGAGTAGTTTATGGCACGGCTTTCCGGCTAGGGGCGCACTACGTGGTATACGATTACAGCTTTCTCCCATGTACGGCCGCCCTACGCCCACAATATGGTCCACTGTCTTATAAGTGTGCACAATGTTCTAGTTCTGTGTCGTTTAATAAAATAACGCTGTAACCAGGTGAGTTGCTGCATTGACCTACAAACCTTTATTGTTCTCTATCAAATGGCTAATGTGGCTGATCCGAAAACACATTCAAATTTGTTGCATCAAATGGATTCTTTCGTCTTCCTCCAGTCTCTCGCCCTCCACAGAAACCATTGCCCTGGTCAAGCCAGTGACATTTTAGAACAGCGATGATGACGGTAATATAGCAAACGAAATGGAACAATTTAGGGAGGGGCACCGTACTTCCAGAAACGAAAAGTTGCGGAGCCCGAAAAAGACCCTTAAACTTCTATCGGAAGATGGACTTTTATTCGTTACATTGTCAGAGTATGATGCAACGTTCATCCCTGAAACGTTATTAAAACTAAGGGCAAGAACCTACATCTTATATTAGACTACATACACTGATCACCCAGAACATTATGACCGCCCAACTAATAGACGGTATGTCCACCTTTGGTACAGATAACAGCAGCGACGCGTCGTGGCGTAGAAGCGATGACGCCTTCGTAGGTCGCTGGAGCGAGCTGGCACCACATCTGCACACACAAGTCAAATAATTCCCGTAAATTTCTGGGAGGAAGGCGACCGTGTCTGACACCACGTTCGATCACGTCCCAGATGTTTTCGACCGGGTTCAGATCTGGGGAGTTGGGAGGCCAGAACTCGTGGTTCCTGCAACCACTCTATCACACTCGTGGCTTTTTGATATGGCACATTGTCTTGCTGAAAAATAAAACTGCCGTCGGGAAACATCATCGTCATGAACAGGAATAGTGGTCTGCAACCAGTGTACGGTACTCCTTGGTGCCTTGCAGGAAGTCAGCTGCACCGATGGAGGCCCACGTGAATATTCCCCTGAGCAAAAATGGTTCCGCCGCCAGATTGTCTCTGTCCCCCAGTAGAGATGTCAAGGAGCTGTTTCCCCGTAAGACGACGTATTGGCGCCCTCCCATCGGCGTGATGAAGAAGGTATAGGGATTCATCAGACCATGCAACGCTCCGCCACTGTGCCAACGTCCAGTGCCGCTGGTCACGTGCCCATTTCAGTAGTACTCGCATATGTCGTGGTGTTAATAACATTGGCACATGCATAGGTCGTCGGCTGCGGAGGCCTGTCATTGTGAGTGTTCGGTGCACTGTTCTGTTCAGACACAATTGTACACTGCCCATCATTAAAGATTGATGTTAGCCTAATGTCTTACCAGTACGCTTAGTTTGCGACGTCCGACATCTGTAATGACAGGTGGCCGTCCAACCACACGACGCACGGACGTGGTTTCACCTTGGTTTATCCACGTGTTGAAGACACACCACAACACTCCTCGAATATCCCAGACGTCGTGCGTTTTCTGAAGTGCTCGTTCCGAGCCTCTGCGTGATCACAATGTGCCCTCGTTCAAATTTAGATAGATGCACGTCTTCCCCATTTTACACACGGGCAGCGCGCTCACTGGTACTACATGCACCGTGCAAATGTCTGACTAGCAATCATTCTTCGTTAGGCGACGCTGCTATCACCCGGACGAATTTATATCGATAGTAGGTTGGTCGTCATAATGTTCTGGGTGATCAGTGTATATGCCTAGAAGGCTTCGGCGATATTTTTCTTCGCCTGTTAAAAAGAGGTGGCAACGGCCTTGCCGCAGTGGATACGCCGGTTCCCGTGAGATCACCGAAGCTAAGCGCTGTCGGGCGTGGTCGGCACTTGGATGGGTGACCATCCTGGCCACCATGCGCCGTTGCCATTTTTCGGGGTACACTCAGCCTCGTGATGCCAATTGAAGAGCTAATCTACCGAACTGTAGCGGCCTCCGTCAAGAATACCATCATAACGACCCGAACAGTGGTGTGCTGACCCCACGCGCCTCCTACCTGCATCCTCCACTAAGGTGACACGGCGGTCGGATAGTCCCGGTAGGCCACTCGTGGCCTGAAGACGGAGTGCTTTTTTTGATAAAAAGAGATAGATCTATAGTTCATGTGTTGTCCTGAGCTTAGACTGGTACCATTACACCATTATGTGCCGGTCACTTCATCTACATTCACACCTTGAAATACCTCAACATGATTACTCTGCTGTTCACAATTAAGTACCTGGCAGAGGTTTCATTGAACCACCTTCAAGCTATTTCACTGCCTTCCCAATCGCGAACAGCACGTGGGAAAAACGAACACTTAAATCTTTCTGTGCGAGCTTTGATTTCTCTCATTTTATTACGATAATCATCTCTCCCTTTGCAGGTGGGCACCAAAAAAATATTTTCACACTCTGAGGAGAAAGTTGGTGATTGAAATTTCACGGGAGGAGCCTGCCGCAAAGAAAAACGCCTTTGTTTTAATGATTGTCACCCTAATTTACATATCATGTCCGTGGCGCTGTCCCCTGTTCCGCGATAGTACAAAACGAGCTGCCCTTCTTTGAAGCTTTTCGATGTTCCCCGTCGATCCGATCCTGATGCATATCCCACACTGCACAAGTATACTCCAGAAGAGGTCGTACAATTGTAGCGTAGGCAGTCTCTTTAGTAGACCTGTTGGATTTTCTCAATGTTCTGCCAATAAAACGTAGCCTTTGGCTTGCTTTACCCACATCATAATGAATGTGTTCGTTCCCACTTAAGTTATACGTAACTGCAAACTTAAGTATTTAGTTGTATTTACGACAGAAACTTAGCGGATTCCATTTGATACCCATGGGGATGAATTCATAATTTCACACTTTTCGTTATTTGGAGTCAATTTTCACTTTTCATACCATACGGATATTTTGTCAAAACCATGTATACAAGGTAAGGCATTTCAAACTGTTTGTCGGAATACTTGAAAAAACACACATCGGATTAAAAAATTGGTAATAAACGTTGTTCACCTCGAAGAGGGGCATCAATTAACATAACGCTCGACCTCTAGCACAACCCCCGAGGGCGGGAGGGGGGTGACTTGGAAATCTTAAATAGGAATCCCTATTTTTTATTGCAGAGGCTGTGAGGGCCTATTGTGAGTCGTGCTTGTATAGCTCAATCGGTGAAGCACTTGTCCGCAAAAGGCGAAGGTCGCGGGTTCGATTCCCGGTTCGCCACACAGATATCATCTGTCAGAAAGTTCCAAATCTGCGTACACTCTGCTGCAGGAAGAAAATACATTCTGGGAACCTACATCTATTGTACTGTTGAAAAAGCATTCTGAAGAACTAGAGGTAGAAAAAGGAAGAGGCAAGACGATAGATGTCTACAACAGTGGGTAATATAGAAACTATACTAGAGGAAGAAGTAAAAGAGATACGGAAAACGAGCAGAAATTGAAAGGCAAATGGTGCGGGAGAAGTTGTGAGTGAATTGTATAAATTATGTGTCCCTTTGGAAGTGAAATCTGAAAGCTGGAGAGATATGCTGAACTTGAATAAGGATCTCTAACCGTTCTTTCCACCAACCTGTCGTCTTCTAAATTTGTGTCCCCGGCGCAGAAGACAGCTCGTCGGTCGTGGGATCTTTTTCAGCGGAGGCTGCTTCGCTGTCAGTTCGAACCTGTGATCGTGCTTTTTGCGGGATGCCACTTGCGCAGGTTAGTCTCTGTATCTACAGAGGGCAAGATCTGTAGTAGTGACAATGATGGTAGGCGATACTTCTCATTAATGTATCCTGTTTGGTTAGTATTCAAATATTCACACCTTTACACTGTCTTTTACAACACTCGACATAGATTTCTTAATTGTATGGTAACTTTTCCATCCAACTTCCGAAGTATGATACACATGTCAGGCTCTACGGTACGCACTAGACAGAGTGAGTGTTACATGTTCACAGCTAAGTTAGGCCCGGAATAGAGTAAAACATGTTCGGCTCTGAAGAACTCTCGAAACAGAGTTACTATTACATATTCACGTCCAAATAACGCTCGATGCTGAGATGCGTGTACGGCCCTCCAGAACTCCCGAAACAGAGTGACTAGTGTAGCGGAAGCACTTCGTCTCACAAGCGCGCCAAAGCAACCCGAAGGCGTCCGAAGCACTTCGACTGCAGTATCGTTACTCATATGTTTCTCAAAACTAGAGAAATTTAATAAATAAAAACGACAGACTCGTAGTGTAACCATGAGAGATTGTCATCCTAAAAACTGGGTTAAACACAATGAAATGTATATAAATAATTAATAAGAGAAGTTAGGCGTTTTGGTGCCTAGCACACGAACGTGCCGACCAATCAGAAGCGAGTTCAGTAGAATTGGCGGACTCTCCCACGAGACTGGTACACACTACAGTGGTACTACAGAGACTGGTAAATACTACAGTACCATATTTCGTTTGTACCTCAGTCCACTTTTCTACCATATGCCGCTTCATGTGTATCGATCTGCATCAAGGCGAGCTTCTAGCAAAATAAAATACTGGCGACCACAGCCACGAATATCACAATTGTGGAAATACAGGCTCCATCTAAAGGTCGGCTTTAAATGTAAATCGGTCATGGGAGGTACCATACACATCTGCTATCTATAAAAAAATAGAAACAAGGGGCTCAACCAACTGCAGGACGATTAGCATTATGGCAAATATCAGCGTAGTTTCTCTCGCAGATGGAGGAAAAGATACGAGAGAGTAAGGCAGGTTGGACGATCTTGTATGCACCATATTTTTAGGCCCAAGAATTCTTTGGCTCTGACTACTCGATAAGATCCAGTCGTCATCAAGCACAGCTACCTGTTCGTACGAACATATCTAATTTTCGTCTCCAGTTACGATGCGGTATACAGATTTTGCATTTCCTCACTCGAATTTTTGGAGCATTGCCTTGCACCAGTCGACACGATCCTGTGTTTGAACTTCGCTCAAATAATTCAGAATCTATCTTTCCACAGATGATGTTTACGCTGTATCGTATGTACTGCAGTCATCGAAAAGAGTAAGGATTCTTCTGCCTCAGAGTAAGTCACATGCCCATCTTCTTCTGTCACGCTGAGCTCAACACCATGTATTTTTTCAAACAGCCAGGGAAACAACAGACTTTGTTCGACCTTCAGGAAACTCGTCACGACAAATTTGTGTAACTCAACACCAAATAACCTTTTATAACGGCAATTTATTTGCAAGAGTTGAAAGAAATAATTCGAGACGTTGATGTTACGTAAGGACTATACGAAAATCGTAGCGAATTATCGAATGAAAACCTTCACTTGAAATATCATTTTTTAACCAACACTGTTTCTATAAACGTTGATGTAAACCAACTATTTGACCATTCTCTGACTTATCCTTGTTTTAGTAATACCAAATGATACATTTTAAAACACTGGTAAATATAGCGTCTCAGTAGAGGCTCTAGATGTCGTTCGTAAAAAAGGTTGTACGTGTGTGCTATCTCCCTGCAATATTCATTATCTGTTGCCGATAACACTGTTCTATGAGTCCACAGAGTTTGGTCCTATTCGGGCCTTTCTTTCTCTGATCGTAACAGTTTCTCACCACGTGTATTTTCTTCTTAGCATTTCACTTTATTTGAGTGTGATTCTGACACATTCAGCTGCCTGATTCCGGTCTATTACTATAATACGTCAAGTTCGGTGAATGTTAATGTAAATTGTAAATTTAATAGTCTCGCTGAACCTCAGTGGCCAGATTATATCTATATATGTACTAATGGATTAAGGATTCCACAAGAGGAGTATATTAGATGTATTTTTCTATGCTCTCAGATCCAGGTCAGTAAAGCCTTCAAACTAACTGAAAGTGTTTCAGTTTTTACGGCGAAGACTGTGGTAATTTGGAGGCAATCACGTTTGTATGTTCAACTTCTTATTGTGGATTTTAATCGTTACCGACTCCTAGATTGTTCTTAAAATATCCAGTGGTGAAGACGGAATGGAATAACCAACCGTTATATGTTGGATGTGGTACTGGAATACGTTCCCTTTAAACGGAGAGGTAGACAAACAGTCTGCTGTTGATGCATTCCCACTCTGACACCCGCCATAATGAGGAAGTTGACGTCCTAGTGACGGTTCTCCATTTGAAACAGTCGCACACAGACTGCTTACAAGAAGCATGAGCCCTGGAAAACAGCAATAGTAAGAGATGTGAAATGTGGTCCAACAAATGAAAGGTGGATGTTATGCGACCACTACAATCTCAAATGCTTACAAGTCGGTATTTCTTAAACTTTCAAATTCTTACAAGTCCGTGGCCCGTAAACTACGGACTTGTAAGAAATTGAAATTGTAGTTGCCGTATAATATCCACCTGCCATTTCTTGGAACACATTCTACATCTCTAAGTATTGCTGTTTTTCGGGGCTCTTGCTGCTTGTAAGTAGTCTGTATGCGACAATTTTAAATGGAGGACAGGACGCATTTGGACCGATCTACGATTTCCACCATCAATCGACGCCGCTTTAACTGCTCCCCATTTTCTCTGTATCTATGCAGAGTATCCTAGAAGGAATGGTCAGTTTTCAGGAATACGGCAGGAACGCTCATCTGACGCAGAAAACTTAATATGGAGATATACCCTGTTAGGAATGGTTTTCGAGACAAAACACACTAAATCTCATTTTTGTACGATTTTCTTCAACAAGACGAAAACGTGTCGCAGTGCAATACTACATTAAAGTTCCTACGAGAAAGATCGTACACAGTCTTTCTCTAGGACGAACAGTTTGTCCGAAGAAAACGAGAGAATATTGAAAATCTTGCGCAACACGCATGCGCTTTAATTTAGGAAGCTTTTGTAGATCAATTAGAGATAATTTCCAGACCTGATAAACAGCAAGTGACTTGTATCAAATTGTACATCTCCAGTTCCTCTACACTACTCAAATGGTTCAAATGGCTCTGATCGCTATGCGACTTAACTTCTGAGGTCATCAGTCGCCTAGAACTTAGAACTAATTAAACCTAACTAACCTAAGGACATCACACACATCCATGCCCGAGGCAGGATTTGAATCTGCGACCGTAGCGGTCGCTCGGTTCCACACTCCAGCGCCTAGAACCGCACGGCCACTCCGGCCGGTCCTCTACACTAGTGTGGTACAATGTAAACAATGACGATGTGCTGATTAATGCAGAAAATAAATGCCACTGTACATTGCGTTCTCTCTCGGAAACCATTCCAAATAGGTCATAATATATCCATACGAAGTTTTTTTGCTTCAAATCACCATTCCTGTCATGTCCAGAATATTGACCAACCCCTTAATAATATCAACATTTACCGTTCATCTGCGTGTTAGTGGCGTTCTGAGTCAGAAGCTGATGTAACCCATATCTTGTTTTCGTTTCTCAAAGTTGGCTGTGAACGATGGGAATTTTTGCGGTCGTGGATGAGTATTGGTTACATCCTCCCCCTATCAGCGTCTTCTCCTTCGTTTACTAAAGACATCCGGCTCAATAAAGCGACTAGCGTATCCGGAAATGCTAAATAGCTGTGTGGGAATTGGATATAGTCCTGATTTCCTACTCCGCGCTCCCTCTCTCCGTCTCCTCCTCTCCCCTCTCTTTTTTCATCCTCCTCCACTTCTTCCTGTCCATCTCCTCCACCCCTCTCTTTCTGTCCACTTGTTCCCCCCTAATAACTCCCCGCCTCCTCTTGTCTTACCTCTCTGTCCATCTCATCCTTCCCTCACTCTAAGACCCATCGAGCCCATTTCCTCTTCCCCTCTCGCTGACCTTGAGCCTTTTTTTTGTTATAGTCAACCAAATCTTGATTAGAAACAGAATCGCTTACAATAAATGGGTAAATCGGGTGGGACTGTTGGTATACACGGTATGAGTGACATCTCCTGCTGCTCCTTCGGTGAGGATACTAGCTTCCATGACAGTATTACGCATAGTTTTAATCTGCAAACTGGTTGTATTATAAAGTTTCGGATGATTCAGATTCCGTAATGGTATTCTAATCATAAGCCCCAAACACATAAATACAACTTTCTTGTTCCATGTTATAATCGATTGCGAGGAAGAAAGCAAAACTGCGCATTTTTGGGCATACAACTATGTGGTCAAAAGTATCTGGACACCCCAAAAAACATACGTTACTCATATTACGTACGTTGCGCTACACCTACTGGCAGGTACTACATTTCAGCGACCTCAGTAGTCATTAGACATCATGAGAGAGCAGAATGGGGCGCTCCGCGGAACGCACGGACTTCGAACGGGGTCAGGGGATTGAGTGTCACTTGTGTCATACGTCTGTAAGCGAGATTTCCACACTCCTAAACATCCGTAGGTCCACTGTTTCCGATGTGATAGTGAAGTGCAAACATGAAGGGACACGTGCAGCACAAAAGCGAACATGCCGGCCTCGTCTCTTGACTGACAGAAACCGCCGACAGTTGAAGAGGGTCGTAATGTGTAATAGGCAGACATCTATCCAGACCATCACACAAGAAATCCAAAATGCATTAGGATCGTAATGTGTAATAGGCAGACATCTATCCAGACCATCACACAAGAAATCCAAAATGCATTAGGATCCACTGAAAGTACCACGAGAGGTAGGCGGAGGGTGAGAAAACTTGGATTTGATGGTCGAGCGACAGCTCAAAAGCCACACATAACGCCGGTAAATGCCAAACGACGCCTCGCTTGGTATAAGGAGCGTAAACATTGGACGATTGAACAGTGGAAAAACTGTGTGCGGAGTGACGAATCACGGTATACAACGTCGCGATTCGATGGCAGGGTCTTTGTATGGCGAATGCCCGGTGAATGTCATTTGCCAGCGTGTGTAGTGCCAACAGTAAAATTAGGAGGCGAAGGTGTTATGGTGTGGTCATGTTTTCCACGAAGGGGGCTTGAACCACTTGTTGTTTTTGGTGGCAGTATCACAGCACAGCTCTACATTGGTGTTTTAAGAACCTTCTTTGTTCCCACTGTTGAAGAGCAATTCCGGGATGTCGATAGCATCTTTCACCACAATCGAGCACCTGTTCATAATGCACCGCCTGTGGCGGAGTGGTTACACGACAGTAACATCCCTGTAATGGACTGGCCTGCACAGAGTCCGGACCTGAGTCCCGCAGAGCACCTTTCGCTTGTTTTGGAACGCCGACTTCGTGGCAGGCCTCACCAAGCGACATCGATACCTCTCCTCAGTGCAGCACTCCGTGAGGAATGGGCTGCCAGTCCCCAAGAAAACTCCAGCACCTTATTGTACGTATGCCTGCGAGAGTGGAAGTTGTCGTCAAGGCTAAGGGTGGGTCCACATCATATTGAATTCAAGCATTACCGATGGAGGGCGCCACGAACTTGTAAGTCATTTGCAGCCAGGTGTGCGGATGCTTTTGATCACATAGTGTATGTATCTATATAATGTGTACAATGCGTCCATACGAAAGCTTATTAGAGTTTGGAGTAAATTTCGTAAGTAAATGGGTCAAGAACATTTCAAAATTTTCGGTAGTAACGTTAAACTATGACTTGATTATGTTTACTAGTACAGATTGTTAATTTCCTTAAGAATATAGGGTAAAATCGGAAGTTTTTAACAGCATTCATATTTTCAATTACCTTAATCGTTTATGATTAAATTAGAGAACTAGTCTGAATTGATAAAGCAAAAGCGTATAGTGAAACATGGACGATAAATAGTTTGGACAAGAAGATGGTTCAAATGGCTCTGAGCACTATGGGACTTAACTTCTGTGGTCATCAGTCCCCTAGAACTTAGAACTACTTAAACCTAACTAACCTAAGGACATCACACACATCCATGCCCGAGGCAGGATTCGAACCTGCGACCGTAGCAGTCGCGCGGTTCGGGACTGAGCGCCTTTAACCGCGAGACCACCGCTGCCGGTGGACAAGAAGAGGATAGAAGCTTTCGAGATGTGGTGCTACAGAAGAATGCTGAAGATTAAATGGGTAGATCACATAATTAATGATGAGATATTGAATAGTATTGGGGAGAAGAGGAGTTTGTGGCACAACTTGACAAGAAGAAGGGACCGGTTCGTAGGACATGTTCTGAGGCATCAAGGGATCACAAATTTAGCATTGGAGGGCAGCGTGGAGGGTAAAAATCGTAGAGGGGGACCAATAGATGAATACACTAAGCAGATTCAGAAGGATGTAGGTTGCAGTAAGTACTGGGAGATGAAGAAGCTTGCACAGGATAGAGTAGCATGGAGAGCTGCATCAAACCAGTCTCAGGACTGAAGACAACAACAACAACGTATTATGCTATCTGTTAAAAATTTGTTGTAGAGAAACACTGTGAGGTCATGAGCTTTGCCTTACGGAAGTATGCATCTGTGTATTTTCTCGGCACCACTATGTATTCGGTATATTCATGTGCTTTAAATGGCTACGTAGCGTAGAAACTCTGGAGGCTAAATAAAAAAAATTAAAAATTAGCTGCTTCAAGTTGCCGACATGACAGAACGTTAGACAGTTCGACGCGGAAGTCACCGCCAGAGATCCCCTAGGCTGCGGTGCTTCAGGACGGCGGCCGTCTGCTTGTCTAGCCGACCGCTGCCTGTTGTCCGGTTGCTGTTCCAGCTCGCTATATATGGAACACTGGTGCTCGCTAATCTACGCAGTGTCTGACTCCGGAGATGGAAGCCGACCGAGCTTTTCGAATTATAGCAGGGTCCTGCTTACCTCATCGCTGAGTTTGCTGGACAACCAGCGGTATGCGGATAAGTTATGCTAATTGAGAGGAAACCTATTTCTGTAGGCAGCTGAATTACTGGTTCTAATTTACGTGGACGCGAGTAGTTTTTGTGTTACCAGATGGGCACCTGGATTACATTTGTGAATAGACACTTTGACTGTTAGAAGGAGAAGTGTGTAATTTATTCTTCTTCTTTTGCGTATGGGCAATTATGGACTACGTTTATGTCAGCAGTTCTTTTCCTTTCTTTCACATTCCTCTCAGCATATCTCGATGTTACTTTCTTCTGTCCTAGTGGCTCCCTTCTTCTTGGGATTTTCATGGAAATCTTTCATATGCTGCAATTTCTTTTTGAATGTCAGTCACCCCTCAATATTTTTGGAGGAATTCGGAGTTCATCTGTGTTCTGCCCAATTTCTTTGCATCATGCATTACCCAGTTTTAATTTACCGAAATAGGTGAAAAATATTTTTGTTAATCTATTAGGATTCATCCCTTGAATGAGACCATCGGAAGCTGTTCTTCTCCTTACCATTACTGTAATTTTTTTTCAGTATGTGTATAAAGTTCGCTACTACAACGTCTTCAGTAATGCGTTTGATCTTAAACTGCGTTTGATCTTAAACTGGCCCCACAATCTTCCTCACTATTTTTATTTCTGCTATTTCTAGGGCTTCCATAATCTCCCTTTTGTTTAGAGGTAAATATTGCGCTATATAAAAGATAAACTTTATTATTATTGTTGTTTTCGATTATTCCCATTTAAAGAGAGCGTTTGAAATTGAATTCATTTATGATGATTGTTTATGTTTTTTCAGAGCGCAAATTTTCTTCATGTGTTCACTGTGTTATCTCTTTCGCTCCGCTGTCCATTTGCATCCTGGGCTCTTCTGTGTTGTGGTGTCAAACTTATGTTCTTTGATGATGTTCCTGAATTCAGTTCTAGTTTCTGCGTCGTTTACTGTTATGTGTGCTTGTCTGAGGCCCTCTTCAACTTCTTTTATCCATTTTGTTTTTTCCCTGCCTGAGTTGATAACTTTAAGAATTCGCTTTGAAATTCTTTCATTCATCCTGTGGATATGTCCGTAGAAGTGCATATTCTTTTCGTTATTGTATCCGTAATCTTGTCTGTGGATTTATATAATCCTGATGTTGGTCTCTTCTTCCAGATTCCTTGCTCTTGTATCGGGCCAAAAATTTCCCTGAGAATTTTCCTTTCTTGTTTCTCTATTTCTTTGATTTTAGTTTACCCACCTATTTGTGTTGTTGCAGATGCATACAGTGCCTCCGGAAGTACGACATTGTTGTAGTGCCTCAATTTTCCGATAGTGGATATGGACTTTTTGTTATAATAGTTCCACGTGAGTTTTTATGCTTTCTGTAGTTTTTTTATTCTTTCCTCATTGGCCTTTAGGTTGATCCCTGATGGCTGGATGATTTCTCCCAGCTACTTAATATGTGGTACTTGTACGATTTTCCCACGGGTTGTCGCAATAGGCAACTTGTCTTGTGGCACTCTTTCTATGTACTGGGTTTTCTCATACGAGATTAGCAGGTCAGTTCTTTGTGTAATTTCATGTAACTTCTCTACCGCGTTAGTGGCTTCTTTCCTATTATTTGTGAGGATTGCAAGGTCATCTGCTAAAGCTAAACACTTCACACTGAATCTATTATCTTTTCTAATGCCAATTTGGATTCCTTTGACTTTTTTTTCCCATGTCCTAATAATTTTTTCAAGAATGATATTAAAGAGTAATGGTGAAAGTCCGTCACCCTGTCCCACTCCAGTTTGAATTTCAAATGGTTCAGAGATATCCCCCATAAATTTAACTTTGGAGAATGCGTCAGTTAATGTTTGCCGAATGATTGACCTTGTCTTTCTGTCAATGCTGAATTCTTCCAGTGTGTTGTAGAGCGCTACTCTGTCTGCTGAGTCGTAGGCCTTTTTCAAATCTACAAAAGTGACCACTGTGTTTCGGGTGTTTCTCATCTGGAGAATCATTTTCAGATTCAAGATCTGTTCTATGCATGATCGTCCCTTGCGAAAACCAGCCTGGTATTCTCCTATTTGTGAGTCAGCTTGTTCTAATATATTCATGAGAACTTTTGATAGGATTTTATATGTGACCAGCACGAGTGAGATACCTCTGTAATTATTTGGTTCAGTTTTGTCCCCTTTCTTGTGGGGTGGATGGATGAGTGTGCATTTCCATTCAGAAAGGATCTGTTCTGTTTCCCAAATGTTTAATATGATTTTGTGGATTTTTCCTGTTTTAATCTTTCATCATTCAGTTTCCATAAGCACTCCGTCTTCAGGCCACAAGTGGCCCATCGGGACCATCCGACCGCCGTATCATCCTCAGTTGAGGATGCAGATAGGAGGGGCGTGTGGTCAGCACACCGCTCTCCAGGTCGTTATGATGGTTTTCTTTGACCGGAGCCGCTACTATTCGGTCGAGTAGCTCTTCAATTGGCATCACGAGGCTGAGTGCACCCCGAAAAATGGCAACAGCGCATGGCGGCCTGGATGGTCACCCATCCAAGTGCCGACCACGCCCGACAGCGCTTAACTTCGCTGATCTCACGGGAACCGGTGTATCCACTGCGGCAAGGCGTTGCCATTTAGTTTCCATAGTTCTACAATAATTCCATCTTCTCCTGGGGCTCTATTGTTTTTCAGTGCCTTGATAATTTCTACTATTTCGTTGATGGTTGGTGGTTTAGCGTCGGGATTTGGTGTAGACGTCTGGTAGTGAATATCGTCTGTAGGTCTTTCGCAGTTGAGAAGTTTCTTGAAATAGTCTGCGAGGATTTGGCAGTTATTCTTCGTGTTAGTTTCTAGTGAACCATCCGGTTTCTTGAAGCAAAGATTGGGTAACTGGTATCTTGCAATATGTTCTTTAAACGTCTTATAAAAATTCGTGATGTTATTCTTCTTAAAGTTTTGTTCTATCTCTTCTAGTCGCCGTTTGTCATAATTTCTTTTTTCCCTTCGAATAGTTTTCAATGTTTGTTTTCGGATTACTAGAAATTATTGCCGTTTTTCTGATGTTTTGTGACTATTGAAATTTTTCCACGCATTGGTCACATATTATATTCCACCACCTGTGTTTTCTCCTTCTCGGGGGTTGACCCAATCAAATCACGGATTTGAGGACGGCCACAAGTTCTGTTCAGTTTGTGGTGTTTGTCTGACTAATTTCCTGTAAGATGTTCTCATTGTTGAGTTTCATGTATTCGGGGTCTGGTCACAGCACTTTGTTTAGTTTTGGCTTTTTTCTATTGGGTTGTAATCTGGTTTTTATCTGTAGAAGATGGTGGTCTGATTCAAAAAAACCTCTTCTCGTTTTCACATTCAGAATTTCTGTTGTGTTACCCTTGGAGATGGCCACATGGTCTATCTGGAATTCACCCAACATTGTGTTGGGCGACTTCCAAGTATACAGTTTCTTGTTGGTTTTTTTTTAATTGTGTTGACATAATTACGAGGCCGAAATTTTCGCAAAAGCTTATCAATCTTTCCCCATTCTTGTTAGTTCTCTTGTGAGCTGTATGGATTCCGGTGATTCTCCTGTATTTTTTCTCCTTGCCTAATTAATTGTGCGTTAAAGTCGCCTAACAAGATTATTACACGGTGTTTGCCAATTTTGTTTGTCGTCTCTTCAAGGTCATTCCAGAAATCACCCACTTTCTGGGGGTTCGTCCTGTTATAGCTATTTGTGGGTGCGTGTGCGTTGATCAAGGTATATGCTTTGTTGGCCGATTTGACGGAGAGCGTTGATATACGTTCTGAGGCAGACTGGATGTCAGTGACAGAGTCGCTGATAGATTTGTGGGCTACAAATGCTGTACCAAACTGAGTCCTTTCTTTATTATTATTATTATTATTGTTATTATTAATGTGACAGCAATTCCGTTTATCGAGAGTACTCTGTGACATTGACTGTTTTCTTACATTACCTTTATGTTGAACCTTTCGCACAGGTACCTGGAGAAGCTTTAGCGAAATACAGCCCGTCCTTTTCGCACAAGATGTCATGCGGCCCGTTGATGCAGGCTTGTCGCGTAACTTAAGTTTGCCGCAATGAGTCCAATGATGAAACTGTTGTTGATTAAATAATTTTGTTTGCTTGTTTCGAACTATTATTATAAGGCTCTTGCATCATAATAGGCAAAAAGATCATTTTTTGCGATTCATATCAAGACCCCTTCATAGGATTTGTCGACGTGGAGAAAGCGTTCGACAGTGTAAAATGGGGCAAGATGTTTGAAATTCTGAGAAAAACAGGGGTAAGCTACAGGGAGAAACGGATAATATACAATATGTACAAGAGTCAAAAGGGAATAATAAGAGTGGACGACCAAGAAAGAATGGTCGGACTAAAAAAGGTGTAAGTCAGGAATGTAGTCTTTTCCCCCATGCTATTCAATCTGTATATCGAAGAAGCAATGGTGGAAGTACAAGAAAGATTCAAGAGTCGAAAGATCTGGTATGACGAACATTAGAAGTTGGTGAGTACAGAAGGAGATTAATGTAACGAAGATAGGAATAGTTAACTAAGGGAGGATAGCCGCAGGTAAGGTTAAGCCGGTAACGAAAAGCCGAAGTTAATTTCTGAAATCAGTTTATCGAAGAAAAAGGAAATACAGGTTCACAAATGAGACGATATAAAAATAGGAATGTATACCTCATAGAAGGAATATACAAAGGAAATTAAAAAAAAATCTGGTGTAATAGGAACGTAAATGGTTGTGGGAATGAACTGATACTGCATACAAGTAGGATAAATGCAATTCCTTAGACACAAAAAATCGTGGTGTCACATAAGGATCACAAATTAAAAACCACTGTTAAGAGTAGGTGAAAGCAGTGTGTTGAATGACTACATGAGCAAGAAAATCCAATCAATAGCAATTAATTCACTGAGCTTGATTTCTTTCAGGAGCATCTCAGTTAACTTCATCTGACATTGCATCACAAGTCGACGACAAGTGTGGCCAGGTAAAAATTTGGGGACAGGACGGTATGTACGATGTAATTAAAAATGCTTTAACGTTATTGATGAGATGTAATGTGGCATGGTCATAATGAAATATCCCTTTAACCATTAGACCACATCAAGCAGTTTGCGGTATTGTCCAAAGGTCCAGAGATCGTTGTGCCACATCGAAGTCGGCATGGTGAATTGATACCACAGACGATAGTGAGGCTCGGTGCAATCAGCAACGCCTCCTCCCTCTCAGCAACAGTAGCATCCTCGCACTGAGGTCAGTATATAGTGTTGAGCATGTAGTTCGAGATCTCAGCTACAACAGTCAACATCATTGCCTAGGAAAAACGAGTAGATAAAGTTTCAGATGAACTTGTTAATGTTGAACCCTGTAACTCAAGAGATCAGTTTGTTTATTAGTGTGTCAAGTGATACTTTGCTAGACCATGACCCCCCCATTTCCAGTTGTAAATTATCCAGTACTCCTGCGGCGAAGAAGAAGACAAGGTTAATTAAATGCTTTATGCATTTATGTAATAATATGAACTATAGCATCATGTGTTCTGGTTTGATGTGCCACCGCATCGAGCAATCAAAGAACTCACGGTTGAGACTAGATGAAAGTAGGCACAGTATCCCAGAAACAACACAGTGTCTCAGAAACAGACCACAGCACATCTTTTACTCCTTGTTATGCATAAATGCTCAGTTCACGTGGGATCAAGAAAGCCGGCCGGAGTGGCCGAGTGGTTCTAGGCGCTACAGTCTGGAACCGCGCTACCGCTACGGTTGCAGGTTCCAATCCCGCCTCGGGTATGGATGTGTGTTATGTCCTTAGGTTGGTTAGGTTTAAGTAGTACTAGGTCCTAGGGGACTGATGACGTCGGCAGTTAAGTCGCATAGTGCTCAGAGCCATTTGAACCATTTGGATCAAGAAAATAATGATTATGAATCAATGACATGACTGTATTAGTCTGAAACTGTGGTATCGCAGATCGATATCACCCTCACTGGCGTATCACAGTTGGCAATAGAAACACGTGTTTCCAACAGACGCTGGTAGTAGTCGCGCAGGATTCCGTTGGAACCAATAACGCACATCCGCTGAGCCACGTCTTCAGCAGCCCCAACTAAGAGTGCCTCTCTGCCGCCGCGATATAGGGTGGTCGGCGGCAAATACGTGGCTCAGACTCAGTGGGAGTCATCGACGGTCTTCAGTCGTAGTAAGCCTGCGACAGTTTGCTCATGCATTAATAGAGGGAGCCTCACAACGCATAATTTCTTCAGTTGCTTCTTGCAACAGCTGGACTTTATTGTTGTTTGTTCTTTCGTAGAGTTTCTTCAGAGTGCTTGAAGAAAACTAAAATTTAAGTAAAACTTCTGTTTACTGTATTTACTTGTTTGCTAATCATTTCTGGCAACGGCCTAGCCGCAGTGGATACACCGGTTCCCGTGAGGTCACCGAAGTTAAGCGCTGTCGGGCATGGCCGGCACTTGGATGGGTGACCATCCAGGCCGCCATGTGCTGTTGCCATTTTTCGGGGTGTACTCAGCCTCGTGATGCCAATTGAGGAGCTACTCGACGGAATAGTAGCGGCTCCGGTCAAAGAAAACCATCATAACGACCTGGAGAGCGGTGTGCTGACCACACGCCCCTCCTATCCGCATCCTCTCCTGAGGATGACACGGCGGTCGGATGGTCCCGATGGACCACTTGTGGCCTGAAGACGGAGTGCTTTAATCATTTCTCCTAACCAGTTGCCCTACGATGACAGCTGCAGCACCGTTATGTAGCCCACCCTCTTTACCATTGTTTATGAAGTAGTGCATAACAGAAACTTGAACTATTTTAGTTTTATCTCGTACTTACGTATAATGCATGGTTGTTTATGAATTTACTTGTATTTTATGTACGAGTAATTTAGTGCAGTTTTGAATAGGAACATTTTAGGTAGAACTGGTAGACACATTTAAGATTATGTTAATATACTAGTACATCATTTATCCAGCAGTGGATCTGAAAATGTGGTCCTCACTACTACTGATGATGAGTAAGTTTGTCTATCTGTAACGTTCTTTTAATAAGAAAACTTTTCGATTACACAATGAATGTCTGAACTGTGGAATGGATACTAAACTCGAATTACCTTGTAGCGTGTTGTAAATGCAAGTGATGTATTTACTCGGTGTTATTGTTAGCAAAATCTTATACGAACTGATTGAGCAATGCAGCTTCCAATACAAATAAAGAAATACAGTCACTGCGTGATAATTCAGCCCCTTAAGCACTGAATCCTCTGACCCTGTTGAAAACTAATAACTTTGGTCCCTGTGCACATAAAAAATGAATTGTCTTACCTCTAAAGCAGTAACAGTGGAACGCGATATATTCTGGTCTCGATGTGCTTGCCGTAATACTTTGAAATTACACGAAATTCTTTTGGCTGATAAATGAAAACATTTAAGAAAATTCCAACGTCTTTGGGAAACGTATAACCTGCACAGGGAGGCGGTACTGATTGCGGTGAATTACTAAAACCCACTTCTTTTGTGAATTTTTAAAAGGAAGTTAAGTTTCGTATTTCTAAACATTTGGCAGCTTAAATTACACTGATAAAAAAGTATATATCAATTTTTTTCTAATTGACCCAGAAACAATGAGACTTTTACAGCAAGTACTATCTAACCTCTCTAATTCAGCATAAATGCAAATCATCAATTTACATATACCTCTGTTAACGAATGTTAGGAGCATTGCAAAAGTGAAGTATGTAACTAGCTTTTTTATCAGTCAGTTTATGTACATTCTGGGCCGGCCGGTGTGGCCGTGCGGTTCTAGGCGCTTCAGTCTGCCGCGTGACCGTTACGGTCGCAAGTTCGAATCCTGCCTCGGGCATGGATGTGTGTGATGTCCTTAGGTTAGTTAGATTTAAGTAGTTCTAAGTTCTAGGGGACTGATGACCACAGATGTTACGTCCCATAGTGCTGAGAGCCATTTGAACCATTTTTACGTTCTGGGGTTAATCAACAATTACAAATTATCAGCCAACTCATCTATACAAACGCGCTGGCAAAACGTAAATCATAATTATTAAATATCATTACCTTGCTTTCATGAAGACTTCTGCTTCCATGTTCTCGTAATTCCTACATTAATCTTATACTTGGTGGCTTCACAGAGAACACCACAAAAACTGCATACACCATCCTCTTTGTCTCACAGTATCTTAGGCTCCGCCGTCGTGCACAGTCAGCGATCCGCTTTATAACGTCTATCAGAGACATACATCGTTTATAAAATCATAGTTTCATTTTAGTTTACATTAACATTATTGTCATATTCGGGCCCCACATATAAGTGTCCCCCAATAGACTCTTTTCAAATTGTCACTCGAGATAGACAAGGAAACGCGTTAATTTTTTAGTCCCAATGAAAAGATACAAGCTCATTTTTATGAGATTATGCAACTGTTCATCGATTCTACAAAAGAAATGGTAGATATTGATCAGTGCACATGAACAGAGTACGATTCATTAATGGAGGTCGTCTGAATGATGAATTTTGATCGGGGCAGTCTTCTATGTCAGTTGATGCTGCTCCAAGGAATTACACCACACCTTTTAACAATAGCGCCCCACAGAAAGTTGAAATTAAAGACACAAACAGTGGACATTCTACGTTGTTAGTCATTTTAGGCTTAGTTTTATCTTGTACCTGACACTTAATCGTTGAATTCAGCCTTTTCCTATATTGAAGAGCGTATTTTAATTGTATTTTAAATGCGTGGTAACTGATTTACTGCATCGGATACTATTACTTCTCTATTACTGATTGTCACTATGCATTAAAATGTCACTGCCTCTCATCAGATGCGTTTACACGGATTTTTTTTTTTTATATGGTGGCTATTACATGTAGTTGGTTCTGTGTTTATCTAGTTAAATGTTACGCCTGGTAATGCAACACAATTGTCAAGACGAAAATATTCCGAAAGAATAACTAAGTTGAAATATTATTTCCAAAGCCGTTTAAAAAGAAAGAAAATGGCTTACTCAAATTTTTCTGATTCGTTGCACTCATTGTACGAGTATTTCTGTTGTGCGCACACAGGCACTCAAAACATTTACATAATTCATAAATGACTATGGAAATATATCATACATCTAGAAAAAATATCGCTTTGAACCTTGTCAACTCATATCTGTCTTTCGCCATGTTACACAGGCTCCCCGATGAAACATAACCTTCAGCGACATATGAATTACATGTATGTAATTATGTATGAATTACATGTATGAATTTCAAAATAGACGCTGCTGTCAAAACCATAATCAGAACAATCACTCACTTATTAACTACTGTTAAACAGATTTTTTTGAAGTCTTTTTCTGTTTAGGTTAATATTTCTGTGCGCAATATTTTCCCCTGCATTTCTCCTCCAGAATGCCGTAGCATATACTCCCATACACTCCAAAACCTGCTCCTCTAATGCTCCTTCCATAGGCCACTTTCCTCAGTGAGTGTTCTTAGAACTTCTCGTTTCATATTTTATCTGCACATATCATGTTCAAACTTCGTGGATAGCGTCATATTTCCAATATTACTTCTCCGGGTACGCTATGGCCGATGCCTGACTCCCGTAAAATGGTGTACTCCGTACGTACACTATCAGGAAATTCATTTTAGTTCCGTTTTAATTTCTGACACGAGAAATAAGAATTTTTCCTGCAATTGCGCAGTTTTCTCCGGTGTCTTCCTTGCGATACGATAATTCTTTCAGTGCTCCCACTGCTGTATCGTTCCTTATTTTGTCGCTTTTGCTTACACGTTTTGCTCACAAGGACTAAATTTGGCATGGTAAAACTGTAGCGAAAATCGGCTGCTTTGAGAGAGACTGTTGCTGCTTCTGTTGCCTAAACTAAAAGTAGTTGTTCGTCCGAAAGTGTTGTTTAATACAAGGGTTGGAACTTTAATATCTGCAACTATTTATTTACAGCTCGTATAAAATAGACACGCGTTTCAAAGTTTTACTGTCCTTCAATGTAGTCACCAGCATTGTGTATAACCCGTTGTCAGCGATGTGGAAGTCGTAGGATACTCTTAGCAGTGCCAATTGTGTTGAAAGTTAGAGCGACGCAGTCTATTGCCCGACGAACTTGTAGCAGTTATGAAGCGAATGCCGTGAAGTGTCCCCTTCAGTTTCTAAATCGAGGGCTGAAGTCAGGGGAGTGCAGCAGGCGGTATAGCACTTAGCAGCCCCATCAGTCAAACAAATCAGTAACAGCTTGCACTGTACGTGCTTGAGCATTGTCCTGCAAAATGATGGTCAGGTTCTGCAGAAAGTGTCATCACTTCTGTCTCTAAGTTGGTCGTAGGTTGTGTTCCAAAAATGAACAGCATAGAGACAGAAGTGATGACACTTTCTGCAGAACCTGAAATTTCGCTGAGAAGGCCTTGCACATAATCCTTGCAGTTCCGATTTCTCCCCATTGTACTTTCATATTTCTGGAGGCCTAAAGAAAGACATTAGCCGCCGTCGATTTGCTGTGGGCAAAGAGGTGCGCGCCTGTTTCCTTTGGAAATTGCAAACATTTGTCGATGAAGTCATTGACCGTATTGCCTCTCAGTGGGATCAATGTAAGGTGATTACTTCTGAAATAATCAAGAGTTTACTTATTTATTTCCATCTGTCTAACTTTCATTTCACTGTTCCTTAAAGATACGGATGCCGGATGCCAGGGTCGAATATTAGACAGCGGTGTCTTTAAATGTACATCTTTGTATAAGAAAATGAATGATGGGAAAATAAATATTTACCCAGAAAACGTTTTGACGACAAGTCGTACGGCCGCGCCGTAAGTATTGTTTCAGACGATGCTTTTGCACTGTTCAACAATGTGATGAAGCCTTATCCAGATCAAAGATTGGCGTCATCAGAAAGAATTTCCTTTTACAGACTGTGTGGAGCACAACTGACAATTTAAATGTTTCAGATTTGTAGTATTCTTGAAACCTATTGCTCCGCATACGGACTAAGAGGCTCCACTGGCTATGACGTTTATTTACCTATACAGCTTTCTATGAGGAAATTTGCAGTCAAGGAGCATCTGTACTACACCAAGTTTATTTGATTTGGAAGATGTAGATGGGAAATACGTATACAAACAGTGGAGATCTCAATCAGAACATGGTCTAATAAAGTTGCAAAACATTTCTATGTTAGCACCTACTGATGCTCAGGAAATTAGAGATGAATTCAGAGATTAATTTTCATACCTCTAACAGGAGCGGTCCTTGTCAAAACAATTAGTAAGAGTGGTAATGACACCTATCTGTGTTTATACTGAATTATGTTATCTTAATTCCCATTGAGAATAACGAATTAATTGTTTTTAAGTTAAACAGTTGTGTAGTTAATAGTTAATAAATTGTAAATTGCTTAACAAAGTTCAGGTTTTATTAATCTCAAGTTCTTTCTTAAAAACTGAGCACACAAACCATAAAATCCATGTAATACGGTTTTTCTCATACAAGCTAAGACGTAAGCATGTTGTGCCATGTTTAGACATAGATTAATATCGACATAAGGAATAATATCATACTTATTATTCCATCCTCGCAGGTGCGCTTGATAATGGCAAAATAGCGAAATAAACTCGCCTTGTTACTTGTATCACTACGAATAAATAATTGAATTGTGCAACAAAAAACTTGTACTTCAGATATGCCTCTCTTCGTACGCATGCAAGCGGCGGACGCAATAGAAAGGAAATTGTTCAGTCTAAGATAACTGTTTAAAATGGAAACGAACTACACAGAAGTAGGTTGCAAATGAACTAAATGCGAGGATTAAGTTTGCTGTTATGTCTCACGGCACAGAGCGCTGCTGATTGTTGGTGCGTACTGCCATTGTTCTTGTTTATTGAAAAGGAATCACAATATACGAATTCAGTTATATGAGGTAAAGGAAATATAAAATGGCATTTCCTGTTCCTTTTATTGACAAACGCAAGAAAATATCACGGCTGTTTTAAACTATTTGTAGTAGGAAATGCAATCGAATACTGACGTGACTTTACAAATGCGAGCCGGCCGCTGTGAGCGAGCGGTTCTAAGCGCTTCAATCCGGAACCGCGCTGCTGCTACGGTCGCAGGTTCGAATCGTGCCTCGGACATGGATGTGTGTGATGTCCTTACATTAGTTAGGTTTAAGTACGTCTAAGTCTAGGGAAATGATGACCTTAGATGTTAAGTCCCATAGTGCTTAGAGCCATTTGAACCATTTTTTTTACAAATGCTAGCGGTTTGAGTCAACTGCCTTTCTGCATTGTGTGCCGTCTTTCGTTTCGTTCGCGAGCAATCAAACTGTAGTTCATATTCAGTCATTGGAGATTTTAAGAGAAACAGGTTATAACTGGAATGGAGCAACAATAACGCGGTTAATATCAGATGAACAATAATTATGTTAACAAAAGGATGTGTTGAACATGGTTTAGTAATATGTGGAAGAGGGAATATTAATTTACTAAGTATGTATTCACATAATTTTGGTACGAATTTATAATAATAATTACTTATGTATACGTAAATAATTAATATTTCTCATTATAGTGCAGGTAAAATTAATTGAAAGTCTGCCCACATTAATCACAGTCTTTATGTGACTGCACTGTAGTAAAGATTGTAATGGGTGGTAAACAAACGATTTTGACATTTTCGGGGAAGAACCGCTTAGTGTGTGTTGTCCACTAAACCGTGATTTCAAATTGTATGTTTTTCCCACGTCGTGTTGTGACATTTCGTATTTTTTGGTACCCTGCTCTCTGGCATCTCTCCTTTTATTTCTGTTTTTTGTGGTTCTCGCACGTCACATACCAAGGACGTGGCAGGGCCTGAAAAACTTCAGTTATTTTCAATGTTGCCTCTGTGGCAAGCAAGTAGAAACTGACTCTGAAAACGCGCTGACTGCAAGTCCAAAGTATCCTATATGATTATGAACGGGCCGAAGTTGGCCATATTGAAATGTTACTCCACCACGGGCAAGGTCATAACAGTTACAAAAGCAGATAATGTAACAATAGAAAACGATATTTATTCGTGAACAGGCGTTAGCCAGTAAGGAACCTTCTCAATTTTGTAGGAAACTGTCAACCTTTGTACCAGGGTGAGCAATTTTTTTGGATAGGGGGTCACACTATGGAAACGGTGGTTACTGGGAGCGGCAACCTTTAAATCGATTGTACTCACTAATTAACTTCGAATTTCAGAAAAGGTGTAAATCTTACCACAAAAATCAGTAAACACGATTTAAAAAAGTAGTGGTAGGTTTAATCATTTATTAATCATTTATTTAATCATTTATTTAATTTCATATCATCCATAGTTGCAAGAACATTTCATTTTAGAAACAGTTTAATAAGTCAAGTGTATCTTATCACCTTCGATTGGAATACTCTCTTTGAAAATATGAGTGTAGCAGGGGTAAAATACAGGGAGCGAAAGGCTATTTACAACTCGTACAGAAACAAAACGGCAGTTATAAGAGTCGAAGGGCATGAAAGAATTGCAGTGGTTGGGAAGGAAGTGTAGCCTATCACCTATGTTATTCAAATTGTACATTGAGCTACCAATAAAGGAAACGAAAGAAAAATTTGAAGTAGGAACTTGAGTCCAGAGAGAAGAAGTAAAGATTCTGAGGTTTGCCGGCGACATTGTAAATCATTAAATGTATTCGCAATTGCGAGTAGGGACACCTATCAGCTGTAGAATTGAACCAGTTGCAACCTGTTTCTCTTAAAATCTGGCGATGACTAAATATGAACTACAGTTTGATTACTCGTGAACGAAACGAAAGACGGCATACAACACAGAAACGGTAGTTGACACAAGCCGCCCGTATCTGTAACGTCACGTTAGTATTCGATTAGATTTGCTTCTACAAATTGTCGTCATTCCATTCTACAGCTAGCGGTTGTCCTTATTCGCAGTTGCGAATTCATTTTATGTATTTCATAACGGTTGTAATGGCCGCAGTGCCTGTGTCTTCGGACATGCATGCATGTGCAAAGGAACTTTGCATCGTAATCAGAATAACACAGGCATTGCAATATCGCATATACACTGTAATTCTGTCAGAAACAGCAAAGGACTTGGAAGAGCGGTTGAGCGGAATGGACTGCGTCTTGAAAAGATGATATAAGATAAATATCAACAAAAGTAAAACAAGGGTAATGGAATGTAGTCGAATTAAATCAGATGACGCCGAGGGAATTAGATTAGGAAGCGAGTAGTACGAGATGTAGTAGATTAGTTTTGCTATTTGGGCAACAAAATAATTGATATGGGTGAAGTAGAAACGATATATAATGTAGACTGGCAATGGCATGAAAAACGTTTCTGAAGAAGAGAAATTTGTTAGCATTGAGTATAGATTTAAGTGTCAGGTAGTCTTTTCTGAAAGTGTTTGTACAGAGTTTAGACATGTAGGGAAGTAGACAATAAACAATATAGAAATTTGTAAATTTGTCGTAAGTTCCTATGGCATCAAACTGCTGAGGTCATCGGTCCCTAGGCTTACTCAGTACTTAATGTAACTTAAACTAACTTACACTAAGGACAACACATACACCCGTGCCCGAGGGAGGACTCGAACCTCCGACGGGGGGAGTCGCGCGAACTGTGGCAAGGCGCCTAGACAGCGCGGCTACCCCACGCGGCAAATGAATTTATACAAGAGGATATTAGAAGCTTTGGGAAAAATACTGAAGACTAGATATTTAAATCATCTAGCTATTGAGGAGGTTTTGAATAAAATTAGGGAACAAGGAAATTAGTGGCACAACCTTACTAGACAAGGTGATCGGTTGGTGGGGCACATTCTGAGACATTAAGGGATCATCAATTTAGTACTGGAGGGAAGTGTGTGTGTGGGTGTGGAGCGGTGGGGTAAAAACCGTAGAAGGAGACCACGAGATGAATACTGTAAGCAAATTCAGAAAGATGCAGGTTACGCGGAGATGAAGGAGATTTCACAGGACAGAGTAGCGTGGAGTACTGTATCAAACCAGTCTTCGGACTGAGGACTACAACAACAACATTGTTATCAAACTTCTTTACAACTTTTTTGAAATCAGAAATGAGGTGGCTTGTTGGTATTCTAATCACAGCCGGCAAGTTAATGTCTGTCAAAGAGCATCTAGGGGCATATATTTACTCTTGTTGATGTTCAAGCAAGAAAAACCGTGCTTACCAAATGTTTAGGCCCAAATATAAGGAACATTTTCCTAGTAAATTTGTTCATGCATGTAAAGTTTTCAGTAGACAAAAGTTTACGCAATTCAGCTAATGTTACAGCGGTAAACATTTGTTTTACCGTGTGATCTGACTGCATGTCTGTAACTAAGCGGAAAATAACTTTGTGGTCGCTCACAACAGCCATCACTCTGCGTGTCAGCTTAGTTTGCGCGATTAGAATCCGCAGTACGCTTGCGTATTCACGTAGGCATCCCAGTGTAAATCCTCGGCAGTGCAACAAGACGGAAATCTCGGTTCAAGGCTGATATTTTCTGAATGTCTTGACGCGTCACACAAAAACCCTTAGTAGGCTGCATGTGGCCCGCGGGCGGATATATGCCCACCCCTGCCCTAGACGAAGACAGAAGAAAGTTTTTGAGATTAAGATGAGTATATTTCAACATTGTTTTATTCTTTATACCCATCTCTTCAAATATGCAGGCAACTTACAACTGCTGATATCTCAGCTACAGAATGTGAGGGAGCATTTGGAAGCTGCTGATAATCTAAATTAATCTTCAAATTTATTATTTTTCTTATTAGTTATGAGACATTTGCTATCAAAGTAAGGTCGGGGCTTGTTGGAATATGTAAACAAAACGTAAGTAGATGATTGGTTGTAGCAAACGCGTGAAGCATAGCTAACCTCACTTCTCGACTGTCCGTTATCTTGTCTTACAGCACGGACTGTAGGACTGCGTCGTTGCATACGACGATGGTATGTGCGAGAGCTGGCCAGGTGCTCTAGTTTCGCCAGAGCCTAGCTCGGTGCCCTGATTACTGGCTCCCTGGCACCCAGTTTTGCTGACGGCTGCCACAAATAATGCCGGCCGAGATGGCCTTACATAAGATGTCCCCTGCGCCCCGCGGAGAAACTTTTCCCGCCACGTTGCGCAAAAGTGTCCACTCTCTCGTGCAACATCGTCCAGCCCGGCCCACCTCGCGGGAGTCGGCACTAGCGTTCGGCTCAGCTCTAGTTGCGAAATTGGTTTCGTCAGACCGCATTCCACGTGCGATTCTGATAGCTCCGGCGCAGAAAGCGTCGTAAGCTAGTGCACTGCGGCCGATCTTCGGGCGTCCTCGTCGTGTGAGTCTGACTGCCTGTCCACGGAACCTTACACAGTCTCCAGGGAGGCCGTGCTGTTTCTGAGGCCGTGGCGCTCATGGATTGCTCATGCGATTTATAAATCAGTCGCATGTCATCACCGCACTGGATGAACTAAGATGAGTTCCCCCGCTGGTTTCTACACTTAAGAGTCATTGTAAGAATTAAAAATACAGGAAAGACAAAAAATGAAATTACTATCGAATATAAATATGTAAAAAGTGCGGGATACAGGGACAAAATGAAAATATACCCCGTACTCTCTCACAAAAGTAAAGAGACAAAATAAGAACATACCCAGTAATGAAAAATATAAAATATAGCATATACTGTGTTACAAGATTAACAAGCCGTACGATCACCTAACGCCCATCCTGGTCACATGATATCAACTGCCAAGCTTATTCATGTGCAATACTCATAGTGAATGTTCGTAGAGGCCAGATGATTATGCCTCTCTTACACTTGCGGAAAAATGCAGTTTAAGAAGTATAACGCAATATTTATTTTTAATCTTTTGGGCATATGAGCAACCATATTTTTGAGTATTTAAAAATACTAAGATAAACGGTTACTAGGACCATAAAACGAAACGAACATGTTTATTCACTTCTGTAATCGAGGAGAGTAGAGAATTATAAAGAGCAAAGGAACCAATCGGTACGGAGATTATTACGAACCATTTGTCGAAAATGTGTCACTTATTTAATACAACACGTTCCGTGGGACTACGTTATCTCATTATCAAGTTCTTGTAATTAGTATTCAACTAGACACTATCAAAAATAATTTTCACACAGAAAACTTGGAAAGTCAAACATATACGACTCCTCCTTGGGCACTTCATTGTCGCACGTAATCCTCTCACATTGTTCTGTTTATAACGGTGGTTTCACAACAGATAGAAACATTCTTATCAAAGACACACATTAACAATAATTGTAACTGTTGGAGACACACAGTAACAGCCCTGTTTTTACTTACGCTTGATTCCTTTCCTCCTTACAATCTTAAACTGTCACTACGTGCAGCACCGAAAGAGTGGTGTCCACGATTCCAGTAATTATTTAATTTAACTACCCAAAATTGTGATTGATTATAAATCCAGAAAATAATTCTTATGTCAAATATTTTCAAAAGACAAAAATTCTTTTTTTAAACTATAATTTATCTCACAAGTAAATCAAGCATGCTCACGCACCCTCAATGAACGTAACTGTTCAGTTAATAAGTACTGTATCATGCGTAAGGAGACACGCCAGTTTATACCACGTTACCGAAACGAGCATTAGGGGAATGTTCGACGTATTTTTTTGTAACAATGTACTGTGTTCATCTTTATTTTTCTCTTTGTCTGGCAGTTTTTTTTTTTTTTCATTTAATGCCAATTTTACATTTTGTGTTTTCTGTTCGTTTAGTTCCGATGAGGACTCAGAAGAATGGAAACTGGTAAACTGTTTTGAGTCCAAGCAATGTGATCACAACAACTGTGAATGAAAAAAAAAAGATTTACAAAATAGATCATGAGATCAAATTTGACAATGTCAAGTTTCGTAGAATCAGTCGATCATCGTCGTTTTTTAGCACTCTGCCTGTTCCAAGCATCCAACTGCACCACTGCTATTCTGTTATGTTGTAGCCTCCCTCCTTAATAAAATCTGTTACCGGAATGACAGATTCACTGCACTCACTAAATCGTACGAACTATGTTCGGTGATCTAAAAGCACAGGGGGAAGTTGCGGTTAAGAACGAATTCTGCTAAATTGCTCAATTACGGGAACGTCTGGGAGCTCAGCCATTGTTAACCGGGTACTGTTTTGGTGATCTCCTGGTCATTGGTGAGTACTGTTAGTTTTCTGTAACTGTAAGCCCTGCACATGCTTTGCTTGGCTTAACCGCCCGGATACTGAGGATGGTAAAAACCTCTATAACAAAACATCTCAACCTCAGGGTTTGCTCGTGCCGATGAGATGCGTGGCTTTTGGGATATAGCAGTCGTTAGATAGAAACCTCTGGTGAACCTGCCGCATTTCAGTTGTGTAGGATTTCCACAGGAAGGCGAGGCTCTGTCTGAGTGGATCTACATATACGTAGATGCTCGTGGGAACATCATGTTAAATTCTTTTAAACGTAATCCTATCCAAGCCTGTAGTGGCTTCATGTGGTAAGCTTCTTGCTGATCTGTCTCCACGAAGCTCTGTCTTGGGCACAGTGACTTTCTTGCTGCAATCCCGTCCTAGTCAGGCTCTTAATGCGGTCTATCCACCGCAATGGTGCGCGTCCTTCTGGTAATCTATATGTAGTTATGTTTTTCGAATGATCAAGAAAAAGGAGGGGACGTTTGAAAAACTGATCCCTTTCTGTTTTCATAAAGTTTTAGAAGGGCTTGCTGATACCTTATTAAACGATTGAGAAATGGTTCCTTGTTGGCTCAAACCAACAGATCAAAGCAGGCAGAAGTAAAACAGTCAAAAAAGGGGATGAATATGATAAAGTCACGATGCACAACTTCCTCAGCTCACACAAAGGTGTGGTCACATGCGGTGATATCATGGACATCGGTTCCGAAGCAAGAATTGCCGTCACAGTTGATAGTCGAAGTTGAACGAAGAGCGCAAAGTGGTAATGGACAAATTGACAAGACCGTCACTTGCATTCTGACTATCAGTTCCCCATCGCTACCTGAGCACATGATGGCAGGTTTGTCCGACTTGGGATTAGGACTACATACCTAGTTTTATAAGATGTTACAAATGCCAGTGATATGTCAAAAATGGTTTAAATGGCTCTGAGCACTATGGGATTTAACATCTGAGGTCATCAGTCCCCTAGAACTTAGAACTACTTAAACCTAACTAACCTAAGGACACCACACACATCCACGCCCTAGGCAGGATTCGAACCTGGGACCGTAGCGGTCGCGCGGTTCCAGACTGAAGCGCCTAGAACCGCTGAGCCACAACGGCCGGCAGTGATCTGTCCACACAATACTCAGTTGCGGCGGTGAAGCAACTTTCGGGAAGTGTGGAAAGGCAGCTCATGAATCTGACATTGTCTGACCGTCTCCAGCTATCTGCATTAACTGCTGTAGTAGCTAGGCTACTAACCAGTATTCGCTGAAGGATGAAAGCTTCAATACAAAAAAAGTTACAAAGAGGATTTCTTATGGACGAATCAAGAAAGAGTAGAAGGAAATTAATCCGTGGTCTTTGCCACTTCTTTTGCTTCCTTGGCGAAGAAACCTGTTCCGAAAATAGACGCTTCGACATAAACGACGTCCAGTGAAACAGAACCAGCCACCAACATCTGTACCGATACCTGCCAATGCAAACGTATTACTGATGTAGCAACCCAGATACCCACAACACAAGACGAAGGTAAAAATCTAATAGTGACCATAGAGAAGGACCCTATATACAGAGTGTCTCCCGACTTAATTTTTACCGACCAGCCTCGAAGGGAACGTGGACAGGGAAAGGATCGTCACGTTCAGGTGACAAGCTGCCGTGGACACCATCCGACGTCATACTGGCATATCTGACTGATGAAGAGGATATCATTTAGATAGATACGTATTCACCGGATCCAGACAGCTCCTCCACTCAGTCACGCTGTACCCGTGTCTCACTGCCCTGGCACAAGGATAGGAGCAGATTAAAACCACGATGCAAGAATGGCTTTCATATTTCAATGGAATTTGGATGTGTAGAGATTTCATTTGGAGGAAATGAGACTCCTCGTACAGGAAGAACTTTTTGCCTCTGCCTCCAAGAGACTCATGTTAAACATGCTGAGGCTCCTGTACTTAGAGGTTATCGTCAGGAAAGATGACCTTACTAGTGGTAGGAGAAAGCTGACGTAGGGTGTTCGTCAAGTACACATTCTGCATCTCGCCTGTGTCCTTAACCACAACGCAACAGGCGGTGGCTGTCATGATGAAGGCCTGTGTTATTGTTATGATGTGCTCTGTGTACCTGTCACCCCATACCGCTTTGACGGTGAGATCCTCAAACAGCTTACACATAATCTTCCATGTCCCTTTCTTCCCTTAGGAGATTCTAATGCACGCTGCGAACTGCGGAGATCCAACCCACTTTTTGCAGGAGTCGAGTGAATAAGGTTCTCAGGCGATGTGAAAACATTCTACCGATGTATATGAGTCAAGCTAATCATTTCATCACTGCTACAAGTTAATCTAAGGCCATAGACCTCTTCTGCTTACCTGCTGTTGCGGACGCTGCTCATTAGATGGCGACTTTTATGGATATGGCAACTAACCATTTGGATCCATTTACCAGAAGGAACAAATTCCAAAAGGATTCCGCTAAGATGGCTGTTCAGAAAGGCTTTTCAAGCATTATGAACGTGCCCAGGACTGAGTGAATAACGTTAATAAAGTGTTGTTCTGAGATCTGGGACAGCTGGGCGACTATGCGGAAGTTCTATGGATGCCTTAAAGTTGCGAATCTTGCATAACTCTAGAGAGTAAGAAGTGCTCTTGGCAAGCATTCCTGAACTCGAATAGACTCATACTCAGAACTCAAGTATGGGAAGCCATTAGAAGGATTTCTAGGCGGAACTCTGCAAGAGGACAGGGTGTCTCTCAGTACCGCCAGGATACATCGCTCGGACGATGGCTTAGTCATGTAAGAACATTACGGCCGATTCTGGCCAGAATCTAGGTTTCTGTAGTTACTGGTAGACATAGGACGGGGTCGACTGTTATTTACATCTTTCTACGATTACATACTTGTCGAACAATGTTGGAACATTGACAAGGAGACCATCAGTTCTATTAATCCCGGATTTCTATGAGTCTCGGGTAGGTTGTAGATGGAACTGTCCTGAGTACCTGTCTAGGTGCTTTCCATGCAACGGCCCCTAGTTTCCGAGAAAATCTATGTCGAAGTTTTATGCGTACTTGCTATGCCTGTAACGTTCACAATGTTTCGACCGAGCGAGCGTAGCACATAGGCTACGGGTCATGGCTACAACATTGGCTGTGCGGGTTGAAACCTTGCCTGTGGTTTTCTTTTCATTCTTTGTTTTTCAATTTCATCGTACAGAATATAATTAAATAGCACGTATCATGACAAATTAATCAAATATTTTCATTTAATCGTACTAACTTCATTAATAAACTGCTTATCACAGCAATTTTTCTTCTTACGTATATTGCGTTTGTGATTCGGAGCCAGAATTGCAAATATTTGGACACCTCCAAAGAGTTCTTAATAAAGGACGACGTATATGCACCTGCAAAAGGATTCCACTTACAGGCGAAAGTACTCATCCCCAATTCTGACCTCGATTATGTAATTAATCCCGACCAACCCAACTGCCACTACCAGTCGACAATAGACCCCTTACGGAACAAGGATCGGAAACCCTTTTGAACAAGATTAGCCATTCCTTCACAGCACAGTATAACCTACCCAATTCCCTCAAGAAAGATATTCCCTTAGGTTTTCTTATGTTTGTAAGATTAGGATGGAATGTTGAGAAAATAGTTGACGAGTTGTCTCATAAATTAAAATAAGTAACGGCAACCTGCACGAAATCAGGGAATTTGCGAAAGGACAGCACGAAGTGTTTTTAAAATCTGTCATTCTTCCTTACGTCCGACAAGAAAAATTTCTTTGTATTATTGATTCGTGAGGAATACGGTCTGATGAGACACTTCACAATAAAAATTTTTGTAGTGAAAGACAAACCATGTACCTAAACCGTAAAAATTATCTCCCCCACCACCAAATGTAATCCACTCTGCTAAACCTGTGCTGTTTATTTTTGTTGGCAGGTTGAAAATTTCCCAAAATAATTTCAGAATGCTCTCGACTTATTTAAAGCTAACAGAGAATCTCTTCGAGGGAAGACTGCATAAAAATACATTATTTAACTCTGAATCAGTTTACTGCATCTGCTTTCACACAAAAGATCAACCTGCATGGCACGCATCGATGTTGGCCGAAGACAGAATATTGCTTCCGAGTTTATACGAACTGTGCTTTTCGGTATCGCTTCTGAAAAATACATATTCCAACAAGGCGAAAGCTTTCATTAAATGTGTGTGGTGCTCTACAAAGTTGTGATTCGGTTGCTTCTGCGACAAGTGCCATCTGGAATTTTGTACTAGCACTACTCTCTATGCCCGCATCTCGTGGTCGTGCGGTAGCGTTCTCGCTTCCCACGCCCGGGTTCCCGGGTTCGATTCCCGGCGGGGTCAGGGATTTTCTCTGCCTCGTGATGGCTGGGTGTTGTGTGCTGTCCTTAGGTTAGTTAGGTTTAAGTAGTTCTAAGTTCTAGGGGACTGATGACCATAGATGTTAAGTCCCATAGTGCTCAGAGCCATTTGAACTACTATCTATAGCAAGTAGGACGATTCTTTAACCTGTTCTATGACAAAAGGAATACCATACACATTTTAAGAAAGTTTGTTGTGATGATTGATTTACTAAAGAAATTACTTCGGCGAAAAGACTATTTTTTAATAATTTTTCGTGACATGTGCTATTTAATGATATGACGTTCCGGTACGAGGAAACTGAAAAAAGAGTACAGAGGGTTTTCCAACCTGCACCTGCGCTCGCTCGGCCGAAACGTCTTGAATGTTAAAGGTGTAGGAGGTACATACACTGAAACACCAAAAAAATTGTTACAGGCATGCGTTTTCAGATACAGAGATTTGTCAACACGCAAAAATACGGCGCTGCGGTCGGCGACGCCTGTACAACACAAGTGTCTGCAGCAGTTGACAGATCGGTTATTGCTGCTACAATGGCAGGTTATCAAGATTTAAGTGAGTTTGAACGTGATGTTATAATCGACGCACGAGCGATGGGACCCAGCATCTCCGAGGTAGCGATGAATTCATCGTTATCCCGTAGGACCATTCCACGAGTGTACCGTGAATGTCAGAAGTCCGGAAAAACATCAAATCTCCGATATCGCCATGGCCGGAAAAAGATCCTACAAGATCGGGATAAACGACACCTGAAGAGAATCGTTAAACGTGACAGAAGTGCAACCCTTGCGCAAATTGCTGCAGATTGCAGATTTCAGTGCTGTGCCATCAGCAAGTGATAACGCGCCAACCATTAAACGAAACATTATCGATATGGGCTTTCGGAGCCAAAGGCCCAGTCGTGTACGCTTTATGACTGCACGGCACAAAGCTTTACGCCTCGCTTGCGCTTGTCAACACCGATATTTGGCTGTTGATGACTGGAAACATGTTGCATGGTCGGAAGAGTCTCGCTTAAAATTATATCGAACGGATGGACGTGAAAGGGTATGGAGACAACCTCATGAATCCGTGGACCCTGCATGTCAGAAGCGGACTGTTCAAGCTGGTGGAAGCTCTGTGATGGTGTGGCACGTGTAAAGTTGGAATTATATGGGACCCCTGATACGTCTAGATACGACTCTGACGGGTGACACGTACGTAGGCAGCCTGTGTGATAACCTCCATCCATTCATGTCCATTGTGCATTCCAGCGGAGTTGGGCAATTCCAGGAGGACAATACGACACCCTACACGTCCTAAAATCGCGCAAAATAAACAGTTTGGCATACACCTACATGGGAATGAACCGACAAGGATGCACAAAATTAGCTAGAGACTATACAGTACTCAGGAATGCTCTCCTGCAACATACCTAAGACTCACCGAAATCCGTAATGAACAGATTTGATGGTCTCCTTGTGAAATTTCTTAGGCATTGGGTTCGAGCGAATAGCCATGTGGTGTTTACGGTTACAATCAATATGGGGCAGACTGCTTCGTGTTTACGAACTGTATTTGATTTGCGATTGTGTTTAGTAAGATGGTATTTCATTCATTAAGAAGGTTTTTGTGTCTTATGTTTTTCAGATATACATTACGTAGCTTTTATGACTGTGCCAAGGTTACCAAGTAGGTTATGGAACATTAATTTTATTGTTCTATATAAAGCACGTGTATTCTTAGGACCCAATAATAATTATAAGATCACACAGAATCTCAAATCTTTATTTCAGCTTCATTCCTTTCACCAAATTATTTAAGTAAACTACAATTTTTCAGGATGGTGGTACTGAGAAACTATACGGCCTTGCACTTACGCCTTGTCTAAGAATAATGAAGGATACAGTTTATGCCTTCAACTCACTTGTTAGTTCGATGATAATAATTGTCCATGTCGTACGCATGGTGCAATCCAATAAGGCTTTTATTACTTTAGAAAACTATTTTCTTTCCAGAGAGGAGAAAATCGCCTACATAATTTCAGAACAACAGCTACTTCGTCATTCTGATAACATTACGTCACCAGGTCACAAAAAGTACGCGTTGTAAATTGTTGCTGGATTCTTCAGACGCGCCGTCCGCTGTGGTCGAGAGGTTCTAGGCGCTTCAGTCCATGCCTCGGGCATGGATTTGTGTGATGTCCTTAGGTTAGTTAGATTTAAGTAGTTCTAAGTCTAGGGGACTGATGACCTCAATGTTAAGTCTCATAGAGCTTAGAGCCATTAGAACCATTTGAATCTTCAGACGCCAAACAGTATCCGTTGTTGCGAAATATGTGCGTTTGTGGTGAATTGTACCAGAGGGCCGTCAGATCGCAATAACATTATTTTCTTTGGAATATTATTCTCTTTATAAAGAGGCATCTTTAATCACGACACTTTAAAGTGGAACTTTAACATTCATCACTACAAGCTCTATTTTTAATTAACCCGAGACGCAATACAAGCTCTATAAAGGGAGTTTCATTGGCGTCTCTCAAAGTAATGTTTTAAGTGTAACAAAAGACGCCAGTGCGATAAAAAATATTACAACCACGGTAGAGAGTCCCGTACAGCAGTGTCCCTCATTCGTGGAAGACTTCTCCATCTTTTGTACGTCGTCCAACCACGCAACAGGTATTCGAAAACTGCTTTTGACGCTCAGACGATTGAGGGAATGGGCCAACATCACGGGTTTTATGTTCTCTTTGGAGAAAACTGTTTGTGTTGACTTTAATCGCTTCCCTTCGCTTTATAATTTAGTTTTATGACCGAGGGATTCCGTTCTCACTTTAAGGGCAAGATAAAATATCTGTGTCTCATTTTTATGCACCTTAAAGAACTGAAATCAAGCTTTCAACATCCTCAAATGCGTCACTTGCAGCTCTTGGGAAGCTGATAGGAACACGTCTGCTCCTATTTTACAAAGCGCTACTGCGACCCCGGATTGAATACTTGTGCCAGATTTATGGATCGGCAAAGCCTTCGCACCTCAGAAGGCTGGATGCTGTTTATCACTAGGGAATTAGGCTGTCAACAGGGGCTTATCGGACGGGCTTAGTTTTTGGCTTGTTTGCAGAAGTAGCTGAGCCTTCTTAGTTTATTCGACGCCTGCTCCCAGTGGTACACAAAGCATAGGGCGCTGTCTACTCGGTCATCACCAGCATTCATTTAGTTGCCCAGCCGCCAGTGGAACGTCTGTTCCGCAACCGTCTTTTGTGCGTCTTATAATTTCAAAGTTGTATATTAAATTCTTATATTTTGATACAGCTTGGTTGTAAATTTTGGTTTATTTTTAAAAGATTTTCAGCACCTCCGTCTCTATTTCTTTATTGCAAGGATGTTGGTGACATCGATGTTTAGCGTCCAGATACATTAGTCATCATCATCAAGAACGAACAGTGCTGCGCGTTCTCGGTTACCCTAAACAATAGCTGGACACTTACCACATAGCTCAGTACACTCTCCCAGCACTTGCCGTTGTTTATTACCTCACACTTTTCTATTGAACAAAGCTAGACCTGAGAGAGACGGGTTGGAGTGATAATTTCTGAGGGACGACTCCCTGTCCTTTCCTATCTCCTGACGTGATTCCTTTAGTATTATTCGATTAGCATAAAGTATCAAGCAAAAGGAACCACTCCAAAACCGGGAGAAATTGGGAAAGTACAATTACTGTCATTTGAAATCGAAATTGTTGCAACTACTATTTTTATCTCGAATAAAATGTAGCCCATCGGCTTCAGTGCCATGAATGAGAATTAAATTCAGCCCAAAATAGTCATTTTTGGTTAGACTTCGTGACAAATGATCGAGTACGTAGTTAATATTCATGCACAAGAGATTATCTGTAAAAGTTAGTCGGACTTCGAATTAAGATGAAAGTTAGACTGTCTAATAGTAAAATAACTAACGAAAGAGCGCTTATGGCACTTTCAGCTTAATTTAAACGCCCAGAAATTACTTGAATTTTATAATTAAAATAAGAGAATTGAGGAATTGATCATTTTACAAAATAAAACCCAGTTTGGAACTGAGTGGTATAATTATTATGGGCAAAAGTTATACTTCCATGGGTAAGTCTTTAAAGGTGGTGATCGGAACCCCTAGGTAATTAAAGCTCACCACTTATTCAATTGATACGCCGATTTCTTCCAATTTTCATCATTTAGGTGTTTTTGATATTTCCATACCCTTTCGTTTTCTAGATGTGCGGTTCAATCCCGCGTCTGGCCATCCTGATTTAGGTTTTCCGTGATTTCCCTAAATCGCTCCAGGCAAATGCCGGGATGGTTCCTTTGAAAGGGCACGGCCGACTTCCTTCCCCGTCCTTCCCTAATCCGATGGGACCGATGACCTCGCTGTTTGGTCTCTTCACCCAAACAATCCAATATAGATGTGCGTGTTATATGGATTAACTGTCTTTCTGAATTGGTGAAGCAACCTTTGTAAATTATCATTAATTTCTATCAGCACTGCATCATCAGCATAAAATAGGAGGAAAAGTCAATTAGTATCCGCAAAGTAGTTACAAAATTTTATTGTAATCAGATAGGAGACTTACAAGAACATCATTTTTCGACATAGTCTCCTCGCGTTTCAACGCACTTGATCCATCGTTGTACAAGCTTCCTGATGCCCTGATAAAAGAAGGTTCTCGGTTGAGCTGAGAGCCAGAAATGCACCGCTTCTTTCACTGCTTCGTCCGAAGCAAATCGACTGCCCCTTAATGCCTGCTTGAGTGGACCAAACAAGTCAGAAGGGGCAAGATCGGGACTATATGGAGGATGATACAGTTCTTCAAATTCGAGTTTGTAGAGCGTTTCAGCAGTGTGGGCAGCAGTATGCGGACGGGCTTTGTCGTGCAACAACACAACACCTTATGACGGCAATCCTCGGCGTTTGCTTCGAATTGCAGGATTTAGCCCGGAAGTAAGCATCTCACTGTAACTTACACTGTTTACTGTTGTGCCCTTTCCCCACGATGTTCCAGTACTGGACCTTGTGCGTCCCAAAAAACAGTAAGCATCAGTTTTCCTGCGGACGGTTGGGTCTTGAACTTTTTCTTGCACGGCGAATTTGGATTTTTCCATTCCATACTCTGCCGTTTACCCTTCGGCGCGTAGTGATGGATCCATGTTTCGTCGCCAGTAATGATCCTGTCTAAGAAGTTGTCTCCTTCGTTACCATAGCGACCCAAATGTTTTTTGCAGATGTCCAAACACGTTTGTTTATGCAACTGCGTGAGTTGTTTTGGGATCCATCTTGTACAAACTTTATGAAACCCAAGTCTGTTGTTGATGATTTCGTGGGCAGAAGTGACATATTTACAGACGATGTGCCACTTCGTCAACAGTGGATCGTCTATCCAAGAGAATCATTTCACGTGAACGCTCAATGGTTTCTTCATTTGTGGCATTAAACGGACGTCCGGCTCCTTCATCTTGCGTAACACTTGGGCGACCATTTCGTAATTTTTGTAATTTTTCAATGTCTTCGTAGACACTCCCTTGTGGCAAAGCACAGTTCCCGTACTGTACCGAAAGTCTTCGATGAATTTCGGTCCCTGATACGCCTTCCAACCACAAAAAACGATCACTGAACGTTACTCTCCTTTGGTGCAAATACACAGCGGAGCAGCCATGATTAACAACACGGCAGCGATAACGTAACTAACCTAGCAGCTTGGAAATTATAAAGGTATAACAACAAATAAACAAAGCATACTTCATCAACGTAAGACAGTACTACCAAAATAATCAAAAATATAACTAAATTGCGGATAATAATTGACTTGCCCTCGTATAATATTTACCGTATTATTTCCCATTTTGTAGCCTGGTTTCTTTCTTACGGCATCAACGATGTGGTCCGTTATTAGGTTGGACAGGAGGGGGCTTAATGAGTTTCCTTATCTAATTCCTTTATCTAGACCACTATATAAAGACAAATCCTTGTTTAATGTTGTTAAAAAAGATCTCGAAAAGTTGTTCAACGATTCACCTCAGATTTTTACACGATATAAACATTTGGAGGGGCAGAGGTTATGGGAAATGCTCTTAGCAAAAATATCGAAAAGTTTCTGACCGATTTACTTCAAATTGTTACACAGTATTCCAATAAACATTTGTACAGACATAAGTTAATACGTAAGTTGTTAGCAAAAATCTCGAAAAGTGCTTGATCAAATTATCTCAAATTTTTACACGATATGTTTATAAACAATTTGTTAGCAAAAATCTCGAAAAATACTTGATCAAATTACCTCAAATTTTTAGGCGATATTATAATAAACGTTTGGATGGACATAAGTAAATATATTTTCAATATATGTATTATGTAAATATTTAGTTAACATATAATTGGGAAATGTTGTTAGCTATAATCTTGAAAAGTAATAAACATTCAGACGTACATATGCTACGGATTTTTTTAAACGAAAATGTGCATTTTTACTGTTAAAACAGACTGCGAGATAAAAATGCTGTGCTGAGCTGTGAAAATGTGCGGTTTCGTTTTCTTTCTCGCACTCAGTTTTCATCATTATAGCAGATGGCATGCAAAATAACAGACAAGTTGGTTCTTCTGTATATCTTTTCCTTAGAAGCAATTTTGAAAAAAAAAAAAAATTGTATACGCAACCATGTACTGTTTTATTTACTTTCTTACACTGATTTTACAAAAAAATAAATAAATAAATAAAAATGTATTTATGAATTATTGGCTAATGATTGGAATACTACTGCAGAATCTGAATTGTCCTAGACTTAGTAATCGAATCCATTCGCAGATTAAAATTACACTATGCGATCAAAAGTATTCGGACACATGGCTGAAAATGACTTACAAGTTCGTGGCGTCCTCCATCGGTGATGCTGGAATTCAATATGGTGTTGGCCGACCCTTAGCCTTGATGACAGCTTACACTCTCACAGGCATACGTTCAGTCAGGTGCTGGAAGGTTTGTTGGGGAATGGCAGCCAATTCTTCACGGAGTGCTGCACTGAGGAGAGGTACGAATGTCGGTCGGTGAGGCCTGGCACGAAGTCGTCAGGACTCTGTGCTGGTCAGACCATTACAGGGATGTTATTGTCGTGTAACCACTCCGCCACAGGCGGTGCATTTTGAACAGGTGCTCGATCGTGGTGAAAGATGCTATCGCCATCCCTAAAATTGCTCTTCAACAGTGGGAACAAAGAAGGTTCTTAAATCACCAATGTAGGGCTGTGCTGTGATACTGCCACCAAAAACAACAAGGGGTTCAAGCCCCCTTCATGCAAAACGTGACCACACCATAACATCACCGCCTCCGAATTTTACTATTGGCACTACACACGCTGGAAGATGACGTTCACCGAGCATTCTCTATACCCAAATTCTGTCCTCGGATCGCCAAATAGTGTACCGTGATTCGTCACTCCACACAACGTTTTTCCACTGTTCAATCGTCCAATGTTTACGCTTGTTACACCAAGCGACGATTCGTTTGGCATATACCGGCGTGACGTGTGGCTTATGAGCAGCCGCTCGACATTGAAATGAAAGTTTTCTCACCTTCCGCCTAATCGTCTTAGTACTTGCAGTGAATCCTGATGCAGTTTGGAATTGCTGTGTGATCGTTTGTATAGATGTCTGCCTATCATACATTACTCTTCGGCTGTTGGAGGCTCTGTCAATCAACAGACGAGGTCGGCCTGTATGCTTTTGTGCTGTACAGGTCCATTTACGTTTCCACTTCTTTATCACATCGGAAACAGTGGACCTAGGGATATTTAGGAGCGTGGAAATCTCGCGTACAGACGTATGACACAAATGACGCAAACCACCAGACTACGTTCGAAGTCCGTGAGTTTTGCAGAGCGCCCCATTCTGCTGTCTCACGATGTCTAATGACTACTGATGTCGCTGATATGGAGTACCTGGCAGCAGATGGCAGTACAATGCACCTAATATGAAAAACGTATGTTTTTGGGGGGGTCCGGATACTTTTGATCACATAGTGTATGCGAAAGACTGTCACTGAATCTACTGTCCTCACATATCCTGTAGGTGGAGAAGTCTTTCTCACACCAATGATTACCGATTCATTTTAAGCGACTTCAATTCCCAGTCAAGATTTCATTTGCAATAAGAAGTAACAAGGCTCAAAGTCAGAGAGAGGAGAGAAGAAGAGAGGAGGTGGGGGAGGGAAGGAAATGGACATAGAGAGTAGGAAGGTGGAGGTGGAGAGAGAAGAAGAGTGGCGGTGATGGAAAGGAAGAGGGGGAGGATGTGATGGACAGAGTGACGGGAGATGATATGACGCAGAGACAAGGGGAGGTGGAGGAGAAGGGGCAGATGAGAAGGAGAAGGAGTGGAGGACGAGGAGATTGGGTTCTGAGGCGATCCTCAGTTCGTACAGGCGGCTGGCGGATTTGGTGAAGACCGCTGGGCTCGCACGAGGGGTGCAAGCAGAGCTCTCTATTTGCAGCATCGTTACCAGAGTGGATCGGGGTCCTTTGGTTTGGAGCCGAGTGAAGGGTCTCAACCAGAGGCTTCGTCGACTCTGTGACGGTCTTGGCTGCAGATTTCTAGACTTGCGCTATTGGGTGGGGAATTGTAGGACTCCCCTAGATAGGTCAGGGGTGCACTACACAAAGGAAGCGGCTACTCGGGTAGTAGAGTACTTGTGGCGTGCACATGGGTTTTTTTTAGGCTAGGCAGTTGTGCGAGGTGTCCTGATGAACATTCACCAGTCGACGTTCAGGCGGGGTAATCAGGACGCGCTCAGTGTAAAGACACTTCAGCTATCAAGATATTAGCAGTAAATTTTCAGAGTGTTCGGAATAAAGTTCCTGAATTTACTGCCCTCCATGAAGCGTGTGGCGCGCAAATTATTCTCGGGACTGAGAGCTGGCTGATCCCCCCGAGATAGGAAGTTCTGAAATATTTAGTGAGGGTTGGAACGTGTATCGGAAAGACAGATTAGATACCCCGTAGGAGGTGGTGTCTTCATTTTAGTTGACAAAAATATTGTGTTTACTGGGGTCGAAGTAGAGTGTGATTGTGAAGTTATCTGGACACGTCTACCAGGGCTAGGGGAAATAAAGTTAATTGTGGGGTGTTATTAACGGCCACCAGGTTCCATCGTGACAGTTCTAAAATCTTTCAAAGGGAGTCTACATTCTGTATCGCAGAAGTACCCGGATCATGCTATATTAGTCCGAGGCGACTTCAACCTACCTAGTATAGACTGGGATGTCTATGGATTCATTACAGGTGGTACGGACAAGCCGTCGTGTGAATTACGTTTGAACACATTATCCGAAAACTGTCTTGAGCAGCTAAACAGACAGCCAACGCGTACTGGAAATATTTTAGATCTGGTTGCCACGAACAGACCAGACCTCATCGACAGTGTCAGTGTTGAGACAGGGATTAGTGATCATGATGTAGTCATTACGACTATGGTTACGAAAGTTAAAAAGTCGGTCAAGAAGGCTAGGAGAGTATTCTTACTAGAAAGAGCAGACAAGCAGTTGTTAGCATCCCACTTGGTAAATGAAACGACTTCATTTACTTCCGGTACGATGGACGTGGAAGAATTATGGGTAAATTTTAAACACATTGTAAATCACGCATTGGACAAGTATGCGCCGAAAAAGTGGGTTAAGGACGGAAAAGACCCACCGTGGTTTAACAGCGCAATTCGGAGAATGCTCAGGAAGCAAAGGCAGTTGCACTGGCGGTACAAGAAAGATCGGGAGAATGAGGACAGGCAAAAGTTAGTAGAGATTCGTGCTGCTGTAAAGTCATTTTTCCCTCGTTGTGTTTGGGAGTGGAATAGGGAGAGAAGATGCTGGTTGTGGTACGAGGTACCCTCCGCCACGCACCGTATGGTGGATTGCGGAGTATGTATGTAGATGTAGATGTAGATGTAGATGTAGAGATGTATAAACAGAGGTGGAGATGGTCAGAGAGGGAGAGGAAGTAATCTACAGAGAGAAGGGAGGAGTTGGAGGAGGAGATGGACATAGCGAAGTGGGAAGAGGAGATGAACAGACGCAGGGGAAGGAGGAATATCGAATTCCCATACACTTTAGCAACTGTGAAGCATTAACATTGTCGCTAGTCTGTTATTATTTCGGCTGTCAGTCCTTCCTGCGTTTTAATTCTCGTTTTATTACCTATATATGTATCTTCTATGATTTAAAATAAACCCACTTACGTCGATGACATCACGCTGAATCGAGTTTGTGGAAAATAAATAAAGAGTCACGTAAGTACCGTTGCAAATAAACTACAATGAATTTCCTGTAATTCAATGAATTAGCTTGATAATTGAGTTTGCAGCTACCATTATTGGTGTTGCGAACACATTTATGCTGGATTCCTGCTTCAGAAAAAAGCTATCCTCATAAGATCTCCAGAACGGGATTACTGACACGAATAATAAAAGTAACTAGTTCCTCAAGTGTTGTTAAAACTTGCTCCTCCATTACCTTTATTTCAAATTAGTGGTCTCGTCTAAGCATTACTACGCTCAGAAAAAAACGGAATTAACGATATAAATTCCATACTTATTTTATAACACAGGTTACTGACTTTTCTGGTTTATTGAGAGCAGTAACAATGAAGTTCTTTCTATAAATCTTTCAAGAGCTATAGTTGCCTCATTGTAATTATTTCTTGCCCCGCAAATTGTTTAGCACGGCTATATACAGCAAATTCTCGAGCTGCAAGATAGCGTCGATGTAGCTACAGTCGAGAACAGTTTTTTCTTGCGGTAGCAGCTGATAATCTCCCCACTGCGCCCCTAAGTATACGTTATTAGAATTATTTCCGCCTCTTGATCGCTGTGTTAGCAAAATCTCACTTGTACTAAATTGTAATTTATAAAACATTATCCATCTCTTCATTCGTGTTTTTTCAAGTTATTTAAACGACGGGAAAATTCAACAGCAAAGGAAGAAATTTTACTCTGGAATCAATATGTTTCTTTATGTAAATTAATACAGCTCCCTCACCTTATTAGTCGGGAAATTATTAGTATTAATCATCGTTCAATGGCTGACAGGGTCCTAATGAAGAGAAGCCACCTTCCCATTTCAGTGACGACACACACGACATTATCCCCAGACTAATTTTCATTAGAACGAGAGTTCCTGTTTCTCACTGAACTGTAATGCCGCATTGAAACTCTTTCTTTCCTCCTTATACGTAACAGTATCACACATTTCGTTGCGATAAGAATAACGCACTCCATAATTGCTTTTTAAACAGAGATGTTGGAATTTCTTTCTTTCAGGCAGTTATTCATATTAAAATGTAACAACAAGTATGCATGATACATACCTGCTAAATTACAACGTTGCTCTTTTTCAAAAGCAAGCACCGTGAAGTCGCTACAGCGAACACAAAATTAAGTGCATTTATGTTTACTCATATTCTCACTATTTCAGTATTTAATTCGGAATCAAGTGAGACACAACTAAGGCATTACGACGATATTTATTATTTACATATTTTGGAAAGTATTTACAGATAATCGGTTGACAATTTCGTAACCCTAAAGGCTAGGAACTGACTATTACCGAGTCATGTAGCGTACAACCACCAGATCCCAAACGATGATCCACATTTCCGCATTTTAACACGTTTAAATCGAATTTTGGATTTTTGTGATAAATATACTATTAAAACAGGTGCACATGACTCCGTATTATCGTTTAACGTTATCAATTTTAATTGCCAATGTAGCATCATCTTTCTATTGAACTTAAATATTCATATACACTGAAGCACCAGAGAAACTGGTATAGGCATGCGTATTCAAATACTGATTTATGTAAACAGGCAGAATGCGGCTCTGCGGTCAGCAACGCCTATATAAAACAAGCGTCTGGCGCAGTTGTTACATTTGTTACTGTTGCTACAACAGCAGGTTATCAATATTTAAGTGAGTTTGAACTTGGTGCTATAGTCAGAGCATGAGCGATGGGACACAGCGTCTGCGAGGTAGCCATGAACACCATTTCACAAGAATATCAGAATCCCGATACCCGATATCGCTGCGGCCGGAAAAAAACCTGCATAAACGGGACCAAAGATGACTCAAGAGAATCGTTCAACACGACAGAAGTGCAACCCTTCTTCAAATTGCTGCATACTTCCATGCTGGGCCATCAACAAGCGTCAGCGTGCGAACCATTCAACGAAACATCATCGACATGAGCTTTCGGAGCCGAAGGCCCTCTCGTGTACTCGTGATGACTGCACGACACTAGGCTTCACGTATCGCCTGGGCCCGTCAACACCGACATTGGACTTTTGGTGAAACATGTTGCCTGGTCGGGCGAGTCTCGTTTCAAACTGTAACGAGCGGATGGGCGTATACGAGTATGGAAACAACCTCCATAATCCATGGACCATGCATGTCAGGAGGGTACTGTTCAAGCTGGTGGTGGCTGTAATGGTGTGGGGCATGTGAACGTGGACTGATGTGGGACCCCTGATACGTCTAGATACGACTCTGACAGGTGACACGTACGTAAGCATCCTGACTGATGACCTGTATCCATTCATGTCCATTGCGTATTACGACGGACTTGGGCAATTTCAGCAAGATAATGCGACACCCAACATGTCCAGAATTGCTACAGAGTGGCTCCAGGAATACTCTCCTGAGTTTAAACACTTCCGCTGACCATCAAACTCCTCAGACATGAACATTATTGAGTATATCTGGGATGCCTTGTAACGTGCTGCTCAGAAGAGATCTCCACCCCCCTCGTACTGTTAAGGATTTATGGTGTCAATTCCCTCCAGCACTACTTCAGACATTAATCGAGTCCATGCCACGTAGTGTCGCAGCACTTCTACGTGCTCGCGGGGGCCCTACACGATATTAGACAGGTGTACCAGTTTATTTGGTTCTTCAGTGTACATATAACCACTGAGTTAACTTTGGCAACAAACACCATTCATCTTATTCTTGTACCTAGTATGGTACAAATATTTATAATTACTTTCGCAGATAACCATTAAATAACTTGAATCATGGGTAGTAATAATATCTTATTTTTCAATTGTTTTGCTTGTAGAATCTGGTAAAACGGCGATCCATCATGTTCCAACACCTCAAAACATTTCTAATGTATCCCGTATTTTTTCTCGTCCTTGTAAAGGATACATTCAGTTTCATTTTTTGTGCACATTAGTTATATACTAGTATCGCTTGTGGTCGAATTTCGAACAGCTGTGTTCATGAAGTAACATAACAAATTTTTTAATATAAGTAAAATATAAATGAATGTAATTTATTCATTTGCAGGCAGACTCATAGTTCTTATCTGAATATTATACGGGTTTTTAGGTCTTACCTAAACACCTTGAAGAGGCGAAGAGGGAGCATGAGAGACTGAAAGTCATAAATGAGGGAAATAATTGCTTTCTTTTATAACTACACGATACTGAACCTCGGTATAAACAATATTTTAGTACATATTCTTTCATTATTCGCTAAATGTCCTTGCTCGCTATGTTCACAAATATAAAATATCGAACAATCGAAAGATCGAACTTTACTTTTTGCAACATCTAGCGAACCATGTATAAGATCCCAACTTTTTCTAATTTTTGCCCTAGTGACTTATTAATAGTAACAGAAAATGCTGAAATAAGCTGAAATTCTGTTCTTTGAAACTGAAAAGGTAAAGTAGTACCTGAATAAGTCATATATACACGCAGATCAACATTAGCTTATTTTGTGTGATTCCAGCTAAAACTTGACACACGATCTAGTTCCATTAACTAATCGTTCTTTCATACTTCTATCTGTAAGAAGACGAGCATGCAGTTTATTTTAATTGTAATTTGTGTGGTGGTAAACCACTTACAGACCAAAACTCTTCTGGATAGTAATTATTAATTTCTTGTTAATTATCACAAATTACTTTATCATAGCTCTGATAAATTTTTGTTTCAACTGTTCAGTCACCGAGTGCATCGTTATTTATTGTGGCACAACCTCGTTACAAGAATTGAATTTAGCATGAGTTGTGATAAAATGTTTTCTGCAATATTGCCATAAATATCATCAATATTATTTTGATCAGTGATTAATCACCGTGGTATTTCAATAATACTGTCAGAAAACTTGGAAATTTCCTTGCTCCGTCATTACCTACATGTTTCGGACAGTCCACAAACTCTGCTTTATGTGGCCAAGCCGTCATATTTTGAGTTAAAGTAACTCATTCCAACTTGTACAACGATTCTCAAGTAAAGTTGCACATGAGCCGTGTGGAACAACTGCTAAAATTTGTCAAAAACCACTGGACAAAACAACAGTTTTACCTCTAAAAGTTTTATGTTTATTACATTAATGTGTACATAAATCTCTAACTAATCTCCCTATACGTTTCAATACTTGAATTGGACACATGGTAACTTCGTCAGTAAGAGTCAACGAATCTGAACAACGTATTGACCACAGTTACTGTTTGACGTTACATTGGGCATTAAATTTTCCAAAATTTGGAAAGGACATTTTGAACACATTGTTTAAGGTTCTACCTCCAACCATAATCACCATATAAATTCCTTTAGCTTCGTTTTCCACCCTTGCACAGTAATAATATTTCATTGCAGTGAAAGAACACATAAAAGGATTAGCACGTTCTAATTCAGTAGCAGTTCCGTGCATTACATTGTTATCAGTGTTGCACGAGTGATTTGATTGCTCACTCAGTCTCTAACGCACAGCAGTGTTGATGTTTAAAAATACAATTTCACATAACATGATGAACGATCATACCTAGAAGACATTGGACCTGACCTATAATACGAAAATGTTGTGTATCTTAAAGTGAAAGTGATACACTCCACGTAAAATTATGTATGAAATTTTGACCCCAGAACTGAATATAGCAAATGCTGCATTGTAGCTACAATAATACTTTGATATCTCTTCAATTCTGGGACCATTTAAAGTGCGCTCTTGATGAAGTGTCTAGGAAAATAAATTTTGTCTTAATGCTATCAAATAAACTTTTGCTTTATGACAACACAATGTGAATGCTGTTATATGACGTATAATAACCGCTGATGCGAAATGTTTTTCATCCAAAATATGCACTACAAATTCATCATCATTATCATTACGAATGTCCACATTCCTATTACTTTGTGTACACAAAAATTTTATCTATCTACCTTCGCATCTTTCATTTCGAGCCGTCAGCGTTCTACTTTTAGGCATACCCAAATAAAAATATAGTTTCCAAATAATAAGGGATGTAGAAGTTATAGTTATTCAAAATAAAGAAATTAAAAGTCAGGAACTTATTTCGTATTTTCTGGTAACGGCGGCAAATGACCACAAAGTTACTCTTACAGAAAATGAAGTGAAATAATGACACCAGTATACAACATTACTTACAGGCTTCGTTACTACGATATTTTGATATCCACTGCTCACTTCATCACCGACCTAACAGAACAGTTGTCGCATTGTAGCTGCCCGGTATGTATGTGTTACTGAAAAAGAACCACGTAAACATGAATGTATCTTGAATGCAATTTCACGAACCTTTGATTCTTTGTCATTTCTGGCATAGCATCTGACTGGTATGCAGGACAGAAGTTGGTAGCGTTTCAATGTTCGATGTTTACGTGCGGAGATTTTAATGTACGACAGAGAAAGTATCATCAGAGTTTGAATATGAAAATATCTACTTACTTTTACCGCTGTTAACGGCTATATACACAATTGATTTTTTCGTTGTGCACATTTACAGCAAAGTACCTTTCGAATTATATGAGTTTCGTCAGCCTCTTTGTATAATTAATATTAAAAATCGGTAGGCCTATTTCAATTTTCGTATTAATATTCCAATGATTAAAACATATTAACTTATGAAACAACTTAACAAATGAGAAAGGAAAGCTATAGAATAAATTTCGTAGATAAAGAGAATTGAATTCAACAATACCAACAACAATGCTATGAAGAAATAGCAACATCAAGAGGATGAAGGGGGTCAACTTGCATAACAGTGAGATGCCATCACACTAGATGATATACAGGACCCCTGAAACAGATGGAAAACAGGATTTCTTCAGGACATTATGGAATCAACGCAAAACTTCTTAAATATGGGGAGTTAATATTAGAACTAAGGGGTATTACACCTCTTAAACGGATACTACATGACGAGGGTGGTACCTGAATCGTGAAAGTCAGCGGATGTGATTCCACTATAAAAACAAGAATGAATCAATGCCTGTGATAAGTATACAGTAATAAGCCTACCAAATGTTTCTTACAAACTCTGTTCAACGTTTACTCACAATAGAATAACAAAGATATCTGCCGCTTTCCTAATGGTAGAATTAAATACTAGTGATACAGATACATGATGCTACTTTCAACATAGTCACTAAGTGTCAGAAAACAATGGTCGAAACGCTCTATCCACCGTTCAGTTCCTCCACGATAGATAACCATTCCTTAGTAATGGAGCCATTGGACAACTGCTGCGTGAACATCCTCACCGTTTGAAAATATATTTCCACTCACATGATCTTTCATCTTGAAGACAAGATGGAAATCGCTTTGTGCGAGATCTACATTTCCCGATCAGCATCACCAACGTCAGTGTGGTCTTGGTCACGTTCTTGACACCTCTTCTCGTTCAGTGAGGATTCCATGGCAAATCTGTGTGCTGTAAAGCTGCCGACTCGGGTATGCTCGGTCGCTGACGCAAACCCCAAAATTTGAGTGGGTATGCACAGCATACCTCATTGTAAATTATAGTATTGTTTTTTCTTTACATTACTGCCCTGAAAACGAAAATCGTACCCAACCGGAAGTATAAAGGTTTGCTTCTTAACCGTAATTAAAATCGATTCACTTATCGCATTGATGGGCGGCTGGCTTTTATAATACACCACTGTAAGAAAACTTTATCTTAAAACAAACAACTAATTGAATTTGTAGGAACTAAAATCCACATTGACGTATAAGTGAAGTGGTCGCTTTCTAAGAAGTCTGAATATTAATGGAATCCGCTTCTTAAATCAATAATATGACGTGAAGGGGGTAAGCTTCAATTATTATTATTGTATTACATAACTAGAAATGAAGCCGGTTGGGTATGATACGATGAAATCATTTATACTACAAACTACGAATTAAATTAGCGATTTCTTTTAGGATAACCTTATGGCACAACTACATACGTTACCAGTGAGCCGACTTACCTGCTGTGGCGAGTGCCCCATCCCTCCTAGATAAAACACTCAGTAAATGGACAGTACTTGCAACAACTTGTCGAAGTTCGTTGTGCTTTAACTGGTAGGTCTGCAACTATCACGAAACGTAACAGCCAGCGAGAGATTTTTACCCTGTGAAATGATCTTGGTTATAGTGTAAGTTATACTGAATTTGAATTACCAGACTTCAACAACTGAGCGAACAACGAAGTAGTCGTAAGTCAGAATGTGTAAACCACTAGACGTTTGTATTCTGTTTGACCTGTGTCACCTGTGCATGCAATTATATTATGTCTTCATGTTCTGCGTGTCAAAATCGTTAGAGAGGATAAGTGTGTAGTGAAGTACAAAAATACTGCGACTGATAATCGTGATAGTGATGGTGATATCGAATCGACAGAGTATAGCAGTAAAAGTGATCCAGCTTCGGCAGCTTGTGACAATGAAATCCCTGTTACTATTCCTGGTAATTCCACGGTATGTGATACCGGTACTGAAAGTGGCAGCTGCAGGGGCAGGAATTTTCAAAAACATTGGGTAAAAACATGTAAATCGATTCAGTGTGAAGAAAAAGGTGGCAGAGTTTATTGTTTTTTTTGTGTAGGTCTATGTGTGAAAACAAAAGGATTCCTACGGCATTCGTTAAGGACGTCTCTAAGAACTGGTTCGTTGCTCTAAGACGACTCAAATCTCATGAGAAAAGTAATTGGTATATGCGTTCAGTTGGTACAAATAATTATATGAAAAAAGGAAAAAAATCTCTCATCAGTTAGTCATTCTAAAGCAAAAGAAATGCAGGCCACTAGTGTTTGTTTAAGGAAATTTTTTACTTCAGGATTGACAAGGATTGGCCACATGTGTTCATGTTCATGAGTCTTTTAATTTTACGTTCCGAGGATGTATCCGAACAGAAACTATGGCTTAATCAGACTAGTTACCGGTGGATATCTCATGACATAATTAATGAAATTTTAACATTGACGAGCATGTCTCTTCAGAGAATTTTAATTGAACAAATGAAATAATATAATATATATGCATTAATGTTGGACGAGACATCCGATACATCAATTAGAGAGGAGGATGGCCAAAATTTTGCTGTTCATGACTTGTTTTGTGGATTTTATGAGCTCCCATTGACTGATTCAGATACTCTGCAAAAATATGTGAACGATATACTGAGTATGTGTTACTGAGATATTCTATTTCTGTGAACAACGCTGTAACGGCGCAAAAAACTAGCGTTTGCCTGTAAGGATTACAATCACGGATAAAAGAAACTGAATCCATCGCTGTTTACATTCACCGCTTGGCTCATTCCCCAAATTTATCTGTTCAGGACTCATTTAATGACATTCGAGTAGTAAGAGATATTCTGTCAATTCTCAACGATTTGACTTCATTTATTCGCGGTTCACACAAGAGGCTAAGAAAATTCGGAAATTTTAACAATTGCTTTCAGATTCTCATGACATTGAAGCAGGTCAAAGTTTTAAGACCGTTCTGCCCATCAAGATGGTGCATGCGTGTTATGCCTCTGTTGTGCATACATAACATTTACTTAGTTCTTTTGCAATTTCATAACGACACGCAATATGAAAGATACGATGCTGGTGCAAAAGCTAATGGATTTCTAAAATTTCTTCAAAAATTGGAAACTCTGTTTCATATCAAGATGCTAATTTTTGTACTCCAAAGAAGAGGAAAACTTACTGCAGTACTTCAAAAAGTTTCAGTGAATTTCCGCCTTGCTCATAATTCTGTAGATGCTGCCTGTCTTGTCTTCAGCAGGAGGATCCAGAAATAGAGGTACATTTTTATCACTCTGTGAACATGCTAAAAGAAGTGTGATGCGGTGCAATTAGGTCTCCCCACTGTTTCATGGCCTAGAAAAATACCATTAAAATTAGAAAGTGATGACAAGTATAATTCAGAGATATTCAAGAAAAGTTGTGAATGTTATTTTTGGATGCAGTAAATCAGATAGTAAGCAGCTTTAAAAGCAGATTTCCGTCCGAAACTATGTCACACCTTGCCAAAATTGAACAGTTTTTATAATGATTTCGACTGTGTAAGTTTGACTCTTCATGGAGATATTTTGTGGGATGATAAAACAGCATAACGTTCCAGCAGATGGGTTTGAAAGAGGTGTGTAATACTTGAACAGGACAGACAACGACAAGCGTGTAATTGTGAAGAACATAAGACAAGAATATGTAAAATTATTGCGACATCTTTTAACGATACTTGTGTCCACGTGTACAGCAGAACGTTCGTTTTCTACACTTCGACAACTAAAACTTACGCCAGAGCCAACATGGACCAAGACCGGTTAACTCACGTTGCAGCCGGCCGGCGTGGCCGAGCGGTTCTAGGCGCTACAGCCTGGAACCGCGCGACCGCTACGGACGCAGGATCGAATCCTGCCTCGGGCATGGATGTGTGTGTTGTCCTTAGGTTAGTTAGGTTTAAGTGGTTCTCAGTTCTAGGGGACTGATGACCACAGCAGTCAAGTCCCATAGTGCTCAGAGCCATTTGAACCAAATCACGTTGTATTATTAAAAATTCATTCCGATACGCAAAAGGAACTGGAACCTCTAATCAACGAATTCATCAGTAAAACAATTATCAGGAGGAGCATGTTTCACTCTCTCCCTATTTAGGTGAGTGATGATGTATCTTAAGTTACTTTTGTAGCATTTAAATTTACTCTAATTGCATATGGGGTATTTATGAGTTTCAACGTGTAAGATTTTCAAAAGTCGGCGCCTGTGGTGCTATTTAGATATTTTACCCACAAGAGTCGTACTGTCCCGCATATTTCGAGTTTGGAGTACGTTTCCGTTTGTCGCACCATTTCAACCGCACACTGTGTTGCACCTGTTATCCGGAAGCCCGGAACATGTACTCTCTCTTGACAGTACTCCACTCTTGATGCGCAGTGGTCTTAGCGTGGGACGACATGTGTAACATAGTTTTTGAGTTTCCAAAGAGGTTTTAGAAAGGGATGATCCTGAAGCGAAAATGTCTCTATTGCTCAGCAGTTAATTGAAAAATGGTGAGGAGACAATTTGGTGATTCACATCCCATTCATAGATTAACAAAGCGCTTATGATAGAATGAACAGAAGCAAGCGTTGGAACATTAGGACAACGAAGGTGTCTGATACAATTTATGGGCGAAAAAATTGGTATAGACATGCGTAATCATTCAGAGATATGTAAACAGGCAGAATATGGCGCTGCGGTCGGCAACGCCTATTCAAGACAAGTGTCTGGTGCAGTTGTTGGATCGGTTACTGCTCCTACAAAGGTAGGTTATCAAGATTTATGTGAATTTGAACGTGGTGTTATGGTCGGCGTGCGAACGATGGAATACAGTATCTCCGATGTAGCGATGAAGTAAGGATTTTCCCGTACGACCATTTCGCAAGTGTACCGCGAATATCAGGAATCCGGTAAAACATCCGATCTCCAGCGTCGCAGCGGCTGGAAAAAGATCCTGGAAGAACTGGACCAACGACGTCTGAAGACAACCTTTCAACGTGATAGAAGTGCAAACCTTCCGTAAATTGCTACAGATTTCAATTCTTGGCCATCAACAAGTGTCAGCGTACGAACCATTCAACGAAACATACGGACTTTCGGAGCAGAAGGCCCACTCGTGTACTCTTGATGACTGCACAACAAAATGCAACACCGACATTGGACTGTTGATGACACGTTGCCTGGTAGGACGAGTCTCGTTTAAATTGTATCGAGCGGACGGACGTGTATGGAGACAACTTCATGAATCCATGGACCTTGCATGTCAGGAGGGTACTATTCAAGCTGGTGGGGGACTGTAATGGTGTGGGGCGTTTGCAGTTGGAGTGATGTGGGACACCTGATACGTCTAGATATGACTCTGACAGGTGACACGTACGTAAGCATCCTGACTGATCACCTGCACCCATTCATGTCCATTCTGCATTACGATTGACATGGGCAATTCCAGCAGGACAATGGGACACCCCACACGTCCAGAATTGTTACAGAGTGGCTCCACGAACACTCTTTTGAGTTTAATGAGTTCCGCTGACCACCAAACTCCTCAGACATGAATATTATTGAGTATATCTGGGATGCATTGGGATGTGCTGTTCAGAAGAGATCTCCACCCCCTCGTCCTCTTACAGATTTACGAAAAGCACTGCAGGATTCATGGCGCCAATTCCCTCCTGCACTACTTCAGACATCAGTCGAGTCGAAGCCACGTCGTGTTGCGATATTTCTGCATGTTCGCGGGTGCCCTACACGATATCAGGCAGATGTACCAGTGTCTTTGGCTCTTCAGTGTACCATCACGTAGAAATTATAATAAATACCGGGAAAGAGGAGACAGAACTGAAAAAGATCAATGTGTTCAATATTTACCTAGACGAAATTGTTAGACAGTGGAAATGAGAATTTAAACTGGTGTCAGATTAATAGCAGGATACACACGCCCGAAAGCACGTACACACACACACACACACACACACACACACACACACACACACACACACAAACACACACACATACGCACAAACAGAATTGTATGAGATAATGGGCAACGTTATTCCAGAAATGAATTAAAACGGTTCCAGTACCTTAGGTCCCAATGCCCTAATTCCGAGTGCGGTTTTCTTGAGTTTTCGCTTGGTCATTAGGCGAATTTCAGAACGCTAAATTTCTCTCAATGTTATGTTTCGTCTATTCCACCGACTCTCATCTTACTGGGACAGTTGACTGAAAAGTACGAGGTTCTACAACGCAGCCCGCTCTCCCAGATAGGGTCTGCAAAAAGAAACAGACAAAGAAAGCGAGCTGCATAGCTCGTCTGCATTCTCCCAGCCACCAATATCATACCACTTTTATCAAAAATTCTCGAGATGAGCTTCTGCTGCAACAATCTTCTCTGCTATGTTCTTCATTCGGTATATTACAATTATATTTGGAAAACTGGTGGCATCTGGGAATGACGCAAGAGTGTCAGATCTGTCTAAATTTTATTGTTTTTGGAATGGCTGTTACGGACTACTTTCAGGTGGATAGAAAATATCAGGTATCGGTGTGGGTGCTGCATTCAACGATGAGCCAGCTGAGCAAGGCTACGTATAGTAACGTCCGCACTAATATCTGAGCTATTTGTCACCTTACAGGGCATACTACCGTACATGAAACAGAGCAACAAATAGGCAGTGTTCTGATGTGTATCGATTCCGTGAGCGCTCTGTTATCTCTCGCAGAAGCAGCTTCAAAGAAAATTGCGAAACGTTTGGCTCTGGACATCCTAAGATATCTTACGATGTAAAAAGATCTCCACAAATTGATATGTTTCCAGGGAGTACCAGACTCATCGGCATAAGGGCACAACGAACGTGGTGACCATCTTGATCAAAATGTGCAACGACTCGCTCACACTATACTATCCCGCGCTATGACGAGAACGAGTGCGCTTTGAATCAAGGAAAAGAAGAATGTTTATGTTATTGTGACCGTGTCTTTCTTCAATACAGTGGAAAAGTTATGCGATCAAAATTGGTGCCAGAGATAGAGATTCGTGTGACATTATTCCGAAAATCTTGTCCGAAATTATTTCGAGCAGATACAGGTCCCACTCCTGAGGGCAACGTCTTAGACCTACTAGCAACAAGCAGATCCGAACTATTCAAAGCAGTTAACGTAGAGGAGGGCACCAGTCACCAGAGAGTTGCGACAGCGTTAATAATTACGGATGCTACAAGGAATATCAAGAAAGGTAGGAAAATACGAGGGTTGGAACTTTAATAGTGGAAACTATTTATTTACAGCTCGTACAAAATAGATACGTGTTTCAAAGTTTTACTGACCTTCAGAGTAGTCACCAGCAATTTGTACAACCCGTTGCCAGCGATGTGGAATCCGTAGGATACTCTCAGCGGTGCCAGTTGTGTTGACAGTTCGGGCGGAGCGGTCTATTGCCCGACGAATTTGTAGCAGTTCTGAAGCGAATGCCGTGAAGTGTTCCCTTCAATGTAGAAATCGAGTTGAACTTACGAGAGCTTAAGTCAGAGGAGTGCAGTAGGTGGTATAGCACTTAGCAGCTCCATCAGTCAAGCAAATCAGTAACAGCTGTACGAGCTTGAGCATTGTCCTGCAAAATGATGGTCAGGACCTGCAGAAAGTGTCATCACTTCTGTTTCTAAGCTGGTCGTAGGTTGCCTTCCAAAAATGAATAGCACAGAGACAGTATCCTACAGCTTCCACATCGCTGGCAACGGGTTATACACAATGCTGGCGACTACTTTGAAGGCCAGTAAAGATTTGAAACACGTATCTATTTTGTACGAGCTGTAAATAAATAGTTGCCACTATTAAAGTTCCAACCCTCGTAATTTTACTCATCAAGAGAGGCGGGATACAAATTGTAGAGAAACACAAAATGTTCAGCTCTGAGGATGATGATATGTTGTGCAGTTAATAGGTAAAATTCGAAAGCATTGTTCAATACACCATAGACAAGTATGCACCCACCAAAGTTTCAAGGGATAGGAAAAACATAAGTGCTTCAATAACAGTGTTACAAAGTTGCTATATTATAATTTTAAGCCAACTCAAAGCGTAGTTGACAAAAAAGCTCTAAAAAGTGTAAATAAACGTAAGGAGAGCAATGCGAGAGCGTTTAATGAATCTACAATTAAAATTTTGCAGTTCGATCTTACTGATGTCCTAAGAAGTAGTAACCTAACGTAACGTCTGTGAACGGATCGAAATCATCTGTTCAAACATTTGTTGAATACGCAGTTGAATAAATTTCAAGACCCATCAATGCTCTTAAATCAACCGAAATAATTTCACTGGTGTGCAAAACGTAAAAAAGAAAGTAACTGTTGTATGGTCTGGCACTGCGAAGTAACGTAAGAAGGCATACAGAAAAGTAATGCCTCCGAATTTTTGTGTGAACAATTTTAACGCTTTCTAAATACAACAAGCGTTTTTAATATTCTACCCTTTTGTCGTTCATGTCTACATATTTACAGCTGTCTGCCGCTAGAGGACTCTGAGTTATAGCGCATAACATGGCGGTGTGTGACGTAGCTACGTCGGGGAGTGAAAACCAGAGTGCTATAATCGAGTTTCGAATTCGAAGAGCTCGTCCACACGTGGAGCACCTTCTTCAGCATGACCTACGAGCGCTGTGGCATATGCAACAGTACGAAGACTAGCCGGCCGAAGTGGCCGTGCGGTTAAAGGCGCTGCAGTCTGGAACCGCAGGGCCGCTACGGTCGCAGGTTCGAATCCTGCCTCGGGCATGGATGTTTGTGATGTCATTAGGTTAGTTAGGTTTAACTAGTTCTAAGTTCTAGGGGACTAATGACCTCAGCAGTTGAGTCCCATAGTGCTCAGAGCCATTTGAACCAGTACGAAGACTTGGCTTCATTGTCATCGATCATCCTCCGTGCAAGCCCGACTTGGCCCAGCCGATTTTTATGAGTTTCCAAAACTTACAGAACACTTTCCAGGACTTCACTGTGATAGTGAGGGAGCTGTGTAAGCAGAGGTGAGGTTGTGGCTCCATAAACAGCCGAATATTCTACAGTGACCGTATCAACAAACTGGTCTGTCGCTGGGAAAAATACGTTCGTCGCCTGGGTGACTGTGTTGAGAGTAAATATGTAGTATTTTAATAACTTTTGTCTCATTTAAATAGCCTAAAGAGTTTTCACATAAAAAATGCAGCAAGTACATGTAGCTCGATGGGACATGGGCCACAAATTGTAAGGATTGCTGCAGTGTAGTGCGAATGGTAACTAGAAAGAAATACAGACAATAACACTTTTATTCATAGGCATTAACTACACCCAAATCACCACGATTTATGATGGTCCACTGGACATTGTGATAATTCTTAACAGTGTGTGTGTGATCGCTACTAATGGGAGTCCATGCTCTACAACGTGATTCGACGCTGGATATATTGCAGAAAAGGGCGACAGAGCTCCATTCGTCCACCAGCGCTTTTGGTAAGTGCTTGATGGTCGTTGGAGCATGTGGAGGTGTCGCAATACGTTTCCCCAACACATCCCACATGTGTACCATGAGATTTAAGCCGAGGGAATGGGCAGGCCTGTCCATTCGCCGAATATCCTCTCGTTCCGACAACACCTCTGCTTGCGCAGTTTGATGAGATTCCGCATTGCCACCCATACAAATGAAGTGAAGGCCGAATGCACCTTGAAAACAATAGGGGAGAACGCAAAGTCCCCAACAGTGGCAACGTTTTGCGGAAGTTCGGAATATTGCACTTTTAATAATTTCCACAACGAAACTCTACCTCAGAATCTGCCAGAAAACCCAAAGATATTCTATTCATACATGAAGCACACTAGTGGCAAGTCGCAGTCAATACCTTCACTGCGCAGTAACAACGGTGCAGTCACTGACTATAGTGCCACTAAAGCACAGTTGTTAAATACGGTTTCCCGAAACTCCTTCACCAAAGAAAACGAAGTTACTATTGTAGCAAAGCAGCTTAAATCACTTTATAAGGGCAGGGCTTCCGGTTCAGGTTCCTTTCAGAGTATGCTGATACAATAACTCCATATTTAGCAATTAATGCCTAAATACTGGAAAATTGCTGAAGTCACACCAATACCCGAAAAGGGAAGTAGGAGTAATCCGCTGAATTACAGGCCCATATCACTAACGTCGATTTGCAGTGGGGTTTTGGAACATATACAACTCGTATGTTCGAACATTATGAAGTACCTCGAAGGAAACGATTTATTGATACATAGTCAGCACGGATTCAGAAAATATCGTACTTGCGAAACACAAGTAGCTCTTTATACTCATGAAGTAATAAGTGCTATCGACAGGGGCTGTCAAATTGACTCCATATTTTTAGATTTACAGAATGCTTTCGACACCGTTTCTCACAAGCGTTTTCTAACCAAACTGTGTGCCTGTGGAATATCGCCTCAGTTGTGCGATTGGATTCGTGATTTCCTGTCAGAAAGGTCTCAGGTCGTAGTAATAGATGGAAAGTCGTCGAGTAAACAGATGTTATATCTTGCGTTCCCCAAGGAAGTGTCATAGGCCCTTTATTGTTCCTGATCTGTATTAACGACATAAGAGACAACCTGAGCAACCGTCTTAGATTGTTTGCAGATGACGCTGTCATTTACCGTCTTGTAAAGTCATCAAATGACCAAAGTGAATTGAAAAATGATTTAGATAAGATATCTGTATGGTGCGAAAAATGGCAATTGACCCTGAATAAAGAAAAGTGTGAAGTTATTCACATGAGTACTAAAATAAATCCGCTAAATTTCGATTACTCGGTAAGTCACACACATATGAAGGCTGTAAATTCAACTAAATGCTTAGGTATTACAGTTACAAATAACCTAAGTTGGAAAGATCACATAGATAATGCTATGGGTAGAGCAAACCAAACAGTGCGATTCATTGGCAGAACACTTAGAAGATGCAGCAGGTCTAGTAAAGAGACTGCTTACACCATGCTTGTCCACCCTATTCTAGAGTATTGCTGTGGTGAGTGGGATCCGCATCAGGTGGGACTGACGGATGACGTCGAAAAAAGACAAAGAAGGGCAGCTCGTTTTGTAATATCGCGAAATAGGGGAGAGAGTGCCAGAGACATGATACGTGAATCGGAGTGGCAATCATTAAAACAAAGGCGTTTTTCGTAGTGACCGGATCTTCTCATGAAATTTCAATCACCAGTTTTCTCCTCCGATTGCGAAAACATTCTGTTGGCACCCACCTACATGGGGAGAAATGATCATCAAGATAAAATAAGAGAAATCAGGACTTGCACAGAAAAATTCAAGTGCTCGTTTTTCTCGAGCGCCGTTCGAGAGTGGAACGATAGAGAGACAGCTTGAAGATGGTTCATTGAGCCCTCTGCCAGGCACTTTATTGTGAATAGCAGGATAATCACGTAGACGTAGATGTAGAATATAGTGCCACATAACGATGACGATGACGATAACTAGGAGTGATGATGAGGAGCGCTACTTCATTTCATAGCAGGTCCACTTTGGCTGTCATCTGCGGCCCGCTACAGCGCAGCGGTATGTCCACGATGTTCTGCGCCCAGTTTTGTTGCACTTCACGGCGAGCTGTCCTGGGCTTATCTTTCAGCAAAGTAATGCCGGCACCTGCACATGGCGAGAGTTTCTACTGCTTGTCTTTGTCTTCGTCAAACCGTCCCGTGGCCAGCGAGGTCGCCGGGACTCAACCGCATTGAGAGCGTTTGGAGCATTATAGGCAGCGCCCTCCAACCGTCTCGAGATTTTGCGCATCTGACGCACCAATTGGACGAAAATTGGCACGATATCCCTCAGGAGGACATCCAGCTCTGTCAGTCAACATCAAGCCGAGTAACTGCTTGCATGACGGAGAAAAGTTGACTTGCCCAATTTGTGAAGCTATTTGTCTTGAATAAGTCATCCAGTTTTTTCTGAAATTGTAATCATTTGTTTGGTTCAAATGGTTCAAAGGGCTCTGAGCACTATGGGACTTAACATCTATGGTCATCAGTCCCCTAGAACTTAGAACTACTTAAACCTAACTAACCTAAGGACACCACACACATCCATGCCCGAGGCAGGATTCGAACCTGCGACCGTAGCAGTCGCACGGTTCCGGACTGAGCGCCTAGAACCGCGAGACCACCGCGGCCGGCCTCATTTGTTTGTTTGTACATGTGGTAAAATGACTTTTTATAATAATATCAATATTATATATGTGTTTGGAGAGAGATAGATTGATTTTTGATTGAGATTTTACTTTAAGTCGTAACTGGTACCTGAATTTTGGTTGCTGCCTCCTTGAATGATCACCTTCTGCACCAGTTGTTGACTTATTGCAACTTGGAGGAAGTCATTGTTCTTTAAGGTTTAAAACACGACTCTGTTAGTTACGTTGCCGTATTGTGGATAGCTTTGAGCCCAAGTTTCCGTAGCTTTTCATACCTAAGGGACCACTGTTGTAAGTAAGTAAGATCAAACAGCAATCTGCTTCTCGTGAGAAAAGGACATTGCTTGGCGCACAAACTTCCTTCAGACTACACGTCCTGCTACATCAGAATTGGTCAGTGGAGGCTGTTACTTATTGAATGAAAACTATAGAGAAAGCATTTCTTTTCCTACATTTTAGTGAACTTCGTACACTTACAATTCTGTCGATTGATAGACGGCAACGACAATGAAGTTCACCTCCTTTTCCAAAAACAAGGTATTTCTATTGTTCACTTCCAGAAAGCTTGTATATATAAATGTTTGGCGACTCTTACACATACTTCACTCGGTTTTATCTCTAAAATATCAATTTTCATTAAACGTAACAATACTTTCTGATCGACAGCCTAGCAACACGTCCTCTTTCCACAAGATACATATTAACAGTTTCTTTATTTTTTTAAATAAAATCAATTGTCTTTTTTTTAGAGTCCATACTCTAATACTATCGTTGCGGGGAATGCGCACTAAAGAGTATTTTGCTGTCCAGCTGCGCTTCACTTCACTTCAAGCACTTTTTGAATCACATTTACATTTTCGGTATTTACATACATTATTGAGCTACTCAGAATAAAATCAGACAGAAATTAGTTAAAGAAAAAAAGCAGTGAGGCACACATAACATTACAATGTACACCGATTTCCGATCGATTCGGATAATTGTTTGGGGTGCGTCGTTTTTTATTTGAGTATAAATAAATAAATTAAATTAAAAAACTCTCCTTCTTTCGCTGCAGAGACGTATAACTTGTGGATGAATAGCCTGTTTGCATGTTTGGTGTAGGAAATAAAAAAGACTTTGCAAAATGTTGCGTGAAGTTGCTGGAGCTGCCAATGGATTTATTGCCCCGGACGAAATACAGTGGACACGGTCACGCGCGAGGCCAGACCGGACACCGGTCGTGGCCACGGGAGGCGTCGACAGCGGCGCGGCGCGCCTATCAGATATGTCTGCGCCGGCGCGTCGCAGCGCGTGCGGCGGGCGGCAGCAGCGGTAGCCGCGTGGCAGGACCCCTGGGCCGAGACACGCCGGCCGACAGCCGCCGTCCGTCTGGTCACACCTACGCCGCCACACCTGGCCCCTTCGGCAGGCGCCGATGGTATCTGCCGCCGGCCGGCTGTCTGCTGCCCGAGCGAGCGCGTGCCCGAGTTAACACGCGGGGTGCCAGCAGTCGCGCCTGTATCGCGCCGACTGACGGTTCCGGTTAGCCGGCAGTAAAGCTGCCCGTGCATTCGTGTAAAATACGAGGGCTGTCCAGAAAGTAAGTTACGATCGGTCGCGAAACGGAAACGGCTATGAAAATCCGATAAAGCTTTGCAAAGATGTGTTGGGCAGTGTCTCTAGTATGACTCTAGGTAGAATTATGTAGCTCTTTTCATTCCTGAGCTCTTAGTGAGCGCGTAAAGATGTTGTAGAAAATAGTGTCTCCCGCCAAGTACGAGGGCCTGGTGAGAATTTTCCCCTGAAGCTATGCAACCAACATACATAACTGTCGTGCGGTTTCTTCTTCAAGACAATTCTCAGCCTCATTCTGCAGGGGCAATGAAGATGTTGCTGCATCGTTTCAATTGGAAATGTTTGGTTACCCACAATACAGCCCGTAATTGTCTCCCCACTGAGTTTCATCTCTGCTCAAACGAACCGCTGGCTATGAAGACAACATTTTGGCACAGACAACGAGCTTTAGGCCAGCGTAGAGAATTGGCGGAAAGCACTGGCGGCTGCCTTCTATGATGAGGGTATTGGAAAGTTGGTACAACGCTACGACGAATGTCTGAGTCAGAACGGCGACTACGTAGAGAAGTAGCTGAAAGATGTAGCTAACTGTTACAAATGAAACATTTCTGATTTTCACAGTGATTTTCATTTCGCGATCAATCGTAACTTACTTTCTGGACAGCCCTCGTATCTCCAGAAACTCTTGGCCGATTAAATATGCGGCAGAGCTACGTGGGCAGGGCCGCAAAGACATGTCGCCGATATACTGGCCGCTGTCACGAGCTCTGTTTTTCTTTCTCTCTTTTTGCCGATTTTTTCCGCAGTCGCCAGCTGATCTTCAGTAGCCGATGGGAAGGTCTGAAACGGAGAGTACTAAGCGTCATGGGATTGAATGAGTAGCACGTTCGTTAAAAAAGGCTGTGACAGTGAGAAACATGCACTAAGACTGTAGCGATTTGCTTGTTACGACTGATGGTAAAACAATTTTAATCAAATGGTTCAAATGGCTCTGAGCACTATGCGACCTAACTTCTCAGGTCACCAGTCGCCTAGAACGTAGAACCAATTAAACCTAACTAACCTAAGGACATCACACACATCCATGCCCGAGGCAGGATTCGAACCTGCGACCGTAGCGGTCACTTCGCTCCAGACTTTAGCGCCTAGAACAGCACGGCCACTCCGGCCGGCACAGTTTCAATCACCTTATAAATTATAATGATAGAAGACTGCATGAAATACACTACTGACCATTACAATTGCTACACCACGAAGATCGACGTGCTACAGACGCGAAATTTAACCGACTGGAAGAAGATGCTGTGATATGCAAATGATTAGTTTTTCAGAGCATTCACACAAGATTGGCGCAGGTGGCGACACCTACAACGTGCTGACGCGGGGAATGTTTCCAACAAACTTCTCAGACACAAGCAGCAGCTGACTGGCGTTGCCTGGTGAAACGTTGTTGTGATGCCTCGTGTAAGGAGGAGAAATGCGTACCGCCACGTTTCCGACTTGGATAAAGGTCGGATTGTAGCCTATCGCCATTGCGGTTTATCGTATCGCGACATTGCTGCTCGCGTTGGTCGAGATCCAATGACTGTTAGCAGAATATGGAATCAGTGGGTTCAGGAGGGTAATACGGAACGCCGTGCTGGATCACAACGGCCTCCTATCACTAGCAGTCGAGATGACAGGCATCTTATCCGCATGGCTGTAACGGATCGAGCAGCCACGTCTCGATTCCTGAGTCAACAGATGGGGACGTTTGCAAGACAACAACCATCTGCACGAACAGTTCGACGACGTTTGCAGCAGCATGGACTATCCGCTCGGAGACCATGGCTGTGGTTACCCTTGACGCTGAATCACAGACAGGAGCGCCTGCGATGGTGTACTCAACGACGAACCTGCGTGCACGAATGGCAGAACATCAATTTCTTCGGATGAATCCAGGTTCTGTTTACAGCATCATGATGGTCGCATCCGTGTTTGGCGACATCGCGGTGAACGCACATTGGAAGCGTGTATTCGTCATCGCCATACTGGCGTATCACCCCAAGTGATAGTATCGGGTGTCATTGGTTATACGTCTCGGTCACCTCTTGTTCGCATTGACGGCACTTTGAACAGTGGACGTTACATTTCAGATGTGTTACGACCCGTGGCTCTACCCTTCATTCGATCCCTGCGAAACCCTACGTTTCACCAGGATAATGCACGACCGCATGTAGCAGGTCCTGTACGGGCCTTTCTGGATACAGAAAATGTTCGACTGCTGACCTGGTCAGCACATTCTCCAGATCTCTCACCAATTGAAAACGTCTGGTCAATGGTGGACGAGCAACTGGCTCGTCACAATACGCCAGTCACTACTCTTGATGAAATGTGGAATCGTGTCGAAACTGTATGGGCAGTTCTACTTGTACACGCCTTCCAAGCTCTATTTGACTCAATGCCCAGACATATCAAGGCCGTTATTACGGTCAGAGGTGGTTGTTCCGGGTACTGATTTCTCAGGATCTATGCACCCAAATTGCATTAAAATGTAATCACATGTCAGTTCTAGTATAATATATTTGTCCAATGAATATCCGTTTATCATCTGCATTTCTTCTTCGTGTAGCAATTTTAACGGCCAGTAGTGTATAATGTCAGAAGAGTGCATGAAATATATTGCTGATGAGCCGGAAAGTATCACAAATACAGGTATTTAACTTGAGCTAATCTGTTGTAAAAATGCAGACAACCTTGTAGGTGCGGCAACCATAGCTATGAGAATCCATCTTGGGTATTGATAACGGCTTGAGCTGTATTTTGGTCCTTTATCACTGTAACGCTACCGGTTTCGTGTCGTTAAAAAAATGGTTCAAATGGCTCTGAGCACTATGGGACTCAACATCTGTGGTCATCAGTCCCCTAGAACTTAGAACTACTTAAACCTAACTAACCTAAGGATATCACATACATCCATGGTTCAAATCAAATGGCTCTGAGCACTATGGGACTCAACTGCTGAGGTCATTAGTCCCCTAGAACTTAGAACTACTTAAACATAACTAACCTAAGGACATTACAAATATCCATGCCCGAGGCAGGATTCGAACCTGCGACCGTAGCGGTCTCGCGGTTCCAGACTGCAGCGCCTTTAACCGCACGGCCACTTCGGCCGGCCATACATCCATGCCCGAGGCAGGATTCGAACCTGCGACCGTAGCGGTCACGCGGTTCCTGACTGACGCGCCTAGAACCGCACGGCCACACCGGCCGGCTCGTGTCCTTAAATCCACATCTTCAGGTGACATGTGCTTAAAACATTAGAGCGCAAAAGCTCGGGATCTGTTTTCCCAACATTCGTTGTCCGTCAGAATAAAACACAAGACGGCATGTCATGGATTAAAAACTGCCAGATTACAATATAATGGATGGGTCCAAAACATATCGTACCATAGTGATTGCTTCTCCTTTCCTGAACGGTTCCAGGTATCGAACGAGATTTCCAATGATTGGTACAATGCCAAAGGACACATAACGTTTTCTATGGAAAATGCTCAAACTCTGGTATCAACTGAGATACTGAGGCAAGTACTTTTTTTAAAAAAAATGGAATCGCGCATTATTTATAACTGCACTCAGTAGCTCGTGGAAAGACAACTGAAATGATGTACTGCTTGTTAGTATTTACTTTGAAACTTTTCTCAAAAGAGTGTGAGAAACGCAGTAAAATTGAAAGTAATGCTGCCCAAGTCGGCTATTGTCGCAAGCAGAGCTGTCGTGCCACGCTTCGTCATTATAACCAGCAAAACAAGCCTGCGCTCCTAAGATAGCATCTCATTCCTGTACGTCACAGCTACAGGATCAGCTACGTTTTTTATTTTTTTTTTTATTTTGTATGGAACTACTTACTGCATGAGCAGCTTCTGGCGTATCATATGAGGCTCAGGAAAACTATTTCGAATGTACCTATGTTTCCAAGTTTTTGGGGAACCAACTACTGTTCCGTCATGCAGTTTTCCATGACGACATCGACAGCATTTTGACATTCGCCTTATAAAAGTAGCGTGCCTAACATCTCCCCATTGGTGTACGTGTCTGCGTGCAAGACACACTATGTGATCAAAAGTATCCGGACATCTCCCAAAACATACGTTTTTCATATTAGGTGCATTGTGCTGCCACCTACTACCAGGTACTCCGTATCAGGGATCTCAGTAGTCATTAGACATCGTGAGAGAACAGAATGGGCGCTCCGCGGAACTCATGGCCTTCGAAAGTGGTCAGGTGATTGGGTGGCACTTGCGTCATATGTCTGTACGCGGGATTTCCACACTCCTAAACATCTCTAGGTCCTCTGTTTCCGATGTGATAACGAAGTGAAAACGTGAAGGGACACGTACAGCACAAAATTGTACAGGCCGGCGTCGTCTGTTGACTGGCGGAGACTGCTGACAGTTGAAGAGGTTCGTAATGTGTAATAGGCAGATATCTATCCTGACCATCACAGAGGAATTCCAAACTGCGTCAGGGTCCACTGTAAGTATTACGACAGTTAGGCGGGAGGTGAGAAAACTTGGATATCATGTTCGAGCGGCTGCTCATAAGCCACACATCACGCCGGCAAATGACAAACGACGCCTCGCTTGGTATAAGGAGCGATAGCATTGGACTATTGAACGGTGGGGAAACGTTGTGTGGAGTGACGAACCACAGTACACAATATGGCGATCCGATGGCGGGGTGTGGGTATGGCGAGTGCCCGGTGAACGTCATCTACCAGCGTGTGTAGTGCCAACAGTAAAATTCGGAGGCGGTGGTGTTATGGTGTGGTCGTGTTTTTCACGGAGGGGGCTTGCAGCCCTTGCTGTTTTGCGTGGCACTATCACATCACAGGCCGAGATTGATGTTTTAAGCACCCTCTTCGGGGATGGCGATTGCATCTTTCAACACGACCGAGCACCTGTTAATGCACGGCCTATGGCGGAGTGGTTATATGACAATAACACCGACATCGATACCTCTCCTCAGTGCAGCACTCCGTGAAGGATGGGCTGCCATTCCCCAAGAAATCTTCCAGCACCTGATTGAACGTATGCCTGCGAGAGTGGAAGCTGTCATCGACGCTAAGGGTGGGCCAACACCATATTGAATTCCAGGATTACCGATGGAGGGCGCCACGAACTTGTAATTCATTTTCAGCCAGGTGTCCGGATACTTTTGGTCACATAGTGTATGTTGAAGCAGAAATGAACTCAGTTCCAGCTCGTTCTGCAGTGACGAGAAGTAAACAGTTGAAATGCTACACACAACGACATAGACTGGCATGAGCGTGTTTACAACGCAACAACCGATTTCGATCGACTTGCTTTTTAATTTTAAAACATTTTTCGGATTCTTCTGCGAAGAGTTTCAGCTTCAAAATTAACAATCGTTATATCACTCTACCTTACTTTTCAAGCGCTTTCTGGTAGAAAAGTGTATCATTCTATTTCATATATCGTAGTTGCTTCAATATGTCGATCGATACCGAGCGAGGTGGCGCAGTGGTTAGACACTGGACCCGCATTTGGGAGGACGACGGTTCAATCCCGCGTCCGGCCATCCTGATTTAGGTTTTCCGTGATTTCCCTAAATCTCTCCAGGCAAATGCCGGGATGATTCCTTTGAAAAGGGCACGGCCGACTTCCTTCCCTAATCCGATGAGACCGATGACCTCGCTGTCTGGTCTCCTTCCCCAAAACAACCCAACCCAATCTCGATCGATAGAAGAGTTAAGATTCTTTATTATATACCAAAATACGTCCCCCTTAGCGTATTATCATTAGTTAAAAAACTCGTTTTGATGTCTGGAACAGTTCACGAAATAAAACGGGTGTTACGTCTTACTTGACTCACCCTACATAGTCAGTCTTGCTTTTATACATCTGATTGACTGTCGTAATACTTTCTGTTGTGCCAGGCCGAGGCATTCATTGTAATCATCGTTTGAACTGGATAGATGTATTTGAAGAAATGATACGGAAATACGCGTCTCAGAACATGTAACGTTTATTTAAAAATATACTTCAGATATGCTCCAGCATTTTCCTATTCTGATTCCTTGTATGAAAGCAGTAATGCGGATTAGTAGAGAAATGTGATAATTGATTTGAAATGTAATATGCAGGGCTAGAGTTTTATTTAGTGAGGAAAGAAACAAATATTTTGGTTTTGTCACCACTATAAACTCCGGGAGAAGTGGAATTTTAGATCTCGCACAGGAAAGAACTTTATCTACAACCCAGTCGGATCACTAGTTATGGCCATCAGTCTAATAATACCATTACGCTCATAAGGCGATAGAAATATTAGACCCCTACTGCGGAAGACAGAATAAAAGCATTTCTTATTTCTTTTCAAATGGCTCTGAGCACTATGGGACTTAACTGCTGCGGTCATTAGTCCCCTAGAACTTAGAACTACTTAAACCTAACTAACCTAAGGACATCACACACATCCATGCCCGAGGCAGGATTCGAACCTGCGACCGTAGCGGCCACTCCGGCCGGCTCTTATTTCTTTATCACCTCCCAATAGGTAGACGTCACACACACACACACACACACACACACACACACACACACACACACACACACACAATCCTCGTTAATTTGGTTTTGGACTAATTCTACCAAGAGTGCGAAAAAGAACTTAAAAACCAAAAGCACTAGAAACCGAGAGGACTTCGAAGACGTAAAGCCGGCATCCAAATTCCTTGCCTAGCTTCTGCAGATGACCTGACTGTAGTAGCGGATGACAAGACGAGACCAATTAATCAGATATAAACTTTCAAGGAACGAGCTGAAATATCTGATCTCCAAATATCATTTAACAAAAATAATGTACATTTGTTCAAAAAACCCTACTCAAAAACGTATCACAGAATTTTGACAAATCGAGTGTGTTCCATACTTCTAGGATTTAGGCGATATCTTTGAACCTACAAGGGGAGAAATGATCGTCAAAAAAATTCAAGAAACAAAACTTGGCAGAGCTTACGGTAAAACCTACATCAAGAAAAAGAGTTAATCTATAAATACGGAAATCAGATAATTTAGGGCATTATCAGTCCTGAAGTCTTATACACAAACGAAACTCTTATACTCCACAGTAAAAGTGACGTCGAAGATATCCTAATAGAAGAACGCAAAATTCTGAAACAAAGTGTTCAGCCTCAAAAGAACAGAAGACGGACACGGACTACCTTCCCGAAAAACCACAGCAAAAACCAGAAAAAAACACTGAAATTTTGTGGGCATATCCACAGACTCCCAACTACAAGATTCACTCACAAAATGACTACGTACATAGAACGACTCAAAACCATCGTCTGGGTCCAGAATGTCAAAAAGGATTTAGAAAAAGTTCATACAAGTTCGTCAGAGTGTCCAACAGAAACGTATACAGACAAAAAAATGGAAAGTACTGCAAGAAAACGAAGTCACAACCACAACAGGGACAAAGTGGACTGAAGAAAGAAAGTGAATACAGGACAAAAATGAGAGCTGCTTGTATGATCCGAGAGGTCCATTCGTATCTCCTCAAGACCTGTTCAAAAGAGTCTCACATTCCTCTATTAACGTTAACATGACTCTATTATGAAGGTAACATAAAACTGACTTTGTCTCTGTACTACTAGCACAGGTTCCCGGGGTAACGGAACTCGTCTTGTAGTGCATGCACCTGTATTGTAAACAACAAAACATTTTCTTCAGCTATTGTTCACCTACTTAATTCTCCAAACATCGGCCTCAATTCTATCTTCTCTTCCTTGTGTACATTGTATTCACAGAAAGCTTCAACTAAGGAAATTGACAGAATGATCGGTGTGCATTTTCCTTGTATTTTCGTTAGTTTACTGTCAACTCTAGCACGTGTTACGTTGCCCCGGGTAGCCAAGTAGAAAATGTTTCTTGGATTTCAGAGTTGGGGTAAAATGTCACTGTATCTGCAGCCCCCACCCACTCACCGACACACACACACACACACACACACACACACACACAGGCGGAATGTCATCAGCACTGTCGCCAATGAGACTAACGACCACAAAAACTATGGGTTCGATACTAATAACGGTCGCTATCGAATATTTTTACACATCGCGGCTTCTCAACCGCACACCCGCTTCTATGGGTGGTAGGCATACGTTTATTACCCGCATAGTACTTCTATACAAATAATGAATCACATAAATAGAAACTTGGTTGAAATTATTCCGGGCATTCCCTAGCAACGTTTCTGTGTTACCTCAATTTCATTCGCACTCCCAACCTATTGTGAAGTACGATAGTGCAGTGCCCGTGTTATTCTGATTACGATGCAAAGTTCTTTTCGGCATTCATGCATGTCTAAAGGAACAGGCAGTGCGATGACCACAGCCGTTATGAAATACATGAAATGAATTCGCATTTGCGAGTAAGGACAACCGTCAGCTGTAGAATGGAATGACGACAATGAAAATTTCTGTCGGAACGGGACTCGAACCCGTGTTTGCCGCTTATCGTATTATTATTTGACTATCCGTGCTCGACTCAGGCCGGACCCAAACTTCCATATGTCTTCAATTTCGCGTCTACGACCTGTACTCCATTATGTACGAGGATTGGAAATTTAATAAGCCGGTTCTAGGCGCCGCTACGGCCGCAGGTTCGATTCCTGCCTCGGGCATGGATGTGTGTGATTTCCTTAGTTAGGTTTAAGTAATTCTAAGTTCTAGGGGACTGATGACCTCAGATGTTAAGTCCCATAGTGCTCAGAGCCATTTGAACCATTTGAACCATTTTTGAACTTTAATAGTGGCAACTATTTATTTACATCTCGTACAAAATAGATACGTATTTCAAAGTTTTACGGACCTTCAAAGACGTCACCAGCATTGTGTATACCCGTTGCCAGCGGTGTGGAAGTTTTAGGGTACCGGTACTCTTTGCACTGCAAGTTGTGTTGACAGTTCTAACGACGCGCTCTATTGCCCGACGAATTTGTAGCACTTGTGAAGAGAATGCCGTGAAGTGTTTCCTTCAGTTTAGAAATCGAGTTGAACTCACGAGGCCTTAAGTCAGGGGAGTGCAGTAGGTGGTATGGCACTTAGCAGCCCCATCAGCCAAACAAACCAGTAACAGCTTGCACTGTACGTGCTTGGGCATTGTCCTGCAAAATGATGGTTAGGTTCTGCAGAAAGTCTCATCACTTCTGTCTCTAAGCTGGTCGTAGGTTGTGTTCCAAAAACGAACAGCATAGAGCCAGAAGTGATCACACTTTCTTGCATGACCTGACCATCATTTTGCAGGACAATGCTCAAGCACGTACAGTGCAAGCTGTTACTGATTTGTTTGACTGATGGGGCTGCTAAGTGCTATACCGCCTGCTGCACTCCCCTGACTTCAGCCCTCGATTTAGAAACTGAAGGAAACACTTCACGGCATTCGCTTCATAACTGCTGCAAATTCGTCGGGCAATAGACCGCACCGCTCAAACTGTCAACACAACTCGCACTGCTCCAAGAGCATCCTACGGCTTCCACATCGCTGGCAACGGGTCATACACAATGGTGGTGACTATTCTGAAGGCCTGTAAAACTTTAAAACACGTATCTATGTTGTACGAGCTGTAAATAAATAGTTGCCATTACTAAAGGCCGCGCGGGATAGCCGTGCGGTCTTGGGCGCCTTGTCACGGTCCGCGCGGATCACTCCGTCGGAGGTTCGAGTCCTCCCTCGGGCATGGGTGTGTATGTTGTCCTTAGTGTAAGTTAGTTTAAGTTAGATTAAGTAGTGTGTAGGCTTAGGGACGGATGACCTCTGCAGTTTGGTCTTACCACAAATTTCTAAATTTTGCACTATTAAAGTTCCAACCCTCGTATATTGCCGTACAGATCAGATGTTTTACGTGAAAGTATCAGCACATAAATAAGACATTGCAGTGCCTGTGTTATTCTGATTCCTTTTAACCATGCGTCTACGACCTGCTGACATCGGGCAAGTGACTTTCAAGTTCAACGTTTGACCTGTACAGGAGTATACGTAATGAGTGTACGAGTACAGGTCGTAGTCGCATGGTTGACGACACGCAGAAGTTTGCGTCTGACTGGGAGTCGTGCACGGATAGCCATATGGTAAGGCGACCCCTCGTGATAAGCGGCAAATCCGGGTTCCACTCCCGGTCCGGCACAAACTTTCACTGTCGTCATTCCATACTACAGCTGACGGTTGTCCTTATTCGCAGCCGTGAATTCATTTAATGTATTGCGAAGTAGATGGATTTTACAACCGTGCTTCTTTCCAGATAGTGAGTGATATGTCTAGCAAGTCTGGTTGAAACTGATCCAGTAGTTTAAGAGGTGTGTTATATACTGTCATCTATACATACATATTATTTTTTAACCTGCGAACGAGACAGTGCTCCACAGTTGTTAAATATGTATTGAAATTGTACAAACATTGTAATCTGGGGTATTCCTGTGAATTGTGTCACGACGCAATTTTCGACTTCTCTTTGTCACTGTGTCCACTTTGCAGGTGTGCAACTTGAAATTGTAATAAATCATTCAAAATATGAATTAAAGGCCGGCCGCTGTGGCTGAGCGGTTCTAGGCGCTTCAGTACGGAACCGCGCTGCTGCTACGGACGCAGGTTCGAATCCTACCTCGGGCATGTATGTGTGTGATGTCCTTAGGTTAGTGATGTTTACGTACTTCTAAGTCTAGGGGACTGATGACCTCAGATGTTAAGTCCCACGGTGCTTAGAGCCATTTTTTTATGAATTAAGAGGCGCATGTGTTTTCGTTTCTGGTTTTTATTGTTCATAAGCTTTTTTTAAAATTTTTCATTCACATTACTATTACTAAGCTTCAGATCATTCATAATTTTTCGTATTTTGTATGCTATGTGGTAAGAGCATGGTTTTCTGAAATACCAGTTCGTAAAAGTGCAACATACACCGCTCGATAAAACCTTCTCATCGTAAATCAATTCTAGAGTATTTGAATGTTTGACTTTGAGACGTTTCTATTGTTACTGCAAACGAAGCCTTGACTCGCTAAAAGTGGATGTCTAAATCGGCTGGAATTACTGGTTTAAATGGTATGAGAGAGAGAGAGAGAGAGAGAGAGAGAGAGAGAGAGAGAGAGAGAGGGAGGGAGAGAGAGAGAGATACCAAGCTGCTGGATCTGAGTGGATAGTAGCTTCAGTGAGATTATATCGCATAGTTCTAATCCCGAAACGGGTAGCATTATGTTTTGAACGATTCAGACTGCATAGTACTATTCTAATCACAAGGCGATAAGCCATACATATAACTTTCCTAACATGTAGGTTTTCTTTTAAAACTGACTGTGTGGAATAAAATAAAACAGCACGTTATTGTGTATACAATTTTTGTTTAAAATTATTCATACGGAGAAACACTATTTGTGGCAGGAACAATTTGTTTACTGATTTAAAACACACTACTATCGCAGTTAAAACAACTGCCAGACAGAAAAGAGAAAAGCACATGTTCGGGTATATCGGAGTATTGTGTAAAAATCAGAACTAAGTCGGTCAAGAGCTCCAGACATTTTTGCTTTCACCTTTACATAGCATATATATATGTAGGGTGACTACTTTTTATTTCTTCGCTTCTTTCAACGCTATTTACCTTTCACAAGGTGATAAAGGAAGAAAATTTATGCACAGCAAAGGCGTGCTGGAAAAGCAGTAAATCGAAGGAAATCACACTGGAAAATACTTAATACACATATTTATTACACAGAGTGTTCGTAGAGTCCCATTTCAAACTTCTAGGATCAGTGGAGGGGACAGAGTAGACAATATATTGAATTGGAACCCATGTCCGGAAACGTTTCGTTTCCAAGCTACAGCCACTTGAAAACATGTTAGTGATGCGACCACTCCTACAACTAATTTATTAGACGTGCCCCAGTACATAACTTGATCTACAGTTGGACTCATTAATAACCAAAGAAACAAAAGAGAACTTAATTAGTTTTCAGAAATACTGTCGCTTACTTTACAGCCTCTTCCAATTCGGGTGCGCGGCGTCTGCTTGGGAACACCACAGTTGCGCCCGCTGACGGTGAAACTACCCCTTTCTCGAAGCCGTTGCTTAATTGAGGCCAAAAGGGTATGTGATGGCGTCGGACGTTGTGTATAACGATTCTGAGAAAGGCGACGAACAGCTCTTACATAGCTCTTACATTACTCTGGGTTTCGCCATATGGAAGGATCGTGTCGGTGTATTCTGCAAACGTTCTCTCAATCATGTTTCCCTAACACTCACAGACACGTGACGGTAACTCTAACCACATTAGAGAGGTAGGACAGACGTCAAATGACATCAGCCGACCCGACGTAGCCACCCTCCCCCAATGTGTCTACTCTGCTGCATACCTACCTAGTAAACATGTTTTCGAATAGCTTAGCACGGAAACGGTATGTTTCCGGACATGAGTTTCATTTCGAAATATTGTCTACTCAGTTCACTCTACAAGTCCTAGAATTTTGTAACTTGAATTTCTGAACTCCTTGTACGGATATTTCAGGTTATACATGAGGGCTATAGTTTACGTCTAATATCTCCTGCTAGCCCTGTGCCCACGAAGTCTTGAACAGTATTCTAACATTGGACGCACAAGAGATCTGTAACCAGCCACTTTTGTAGACTGACTGCATTTTCCCAGTGCCCTGCGATGAACCGAAGTCCTGCAACGAACTTGCGTTACTTACTACCGATCCTATGTGATTATCCTCTTTCATATCCTCACAAACAGTCACGCCAAAGTGTGACTGGTTCTAGTTGTAAAACCAATTGAGCCGTGTGACTCGATCAGCGATATTCCCGCCGCCGGTATGGGTCATCTTTCCGGTGGTGTGCGGAGAGCGCGCGGTGGCGCCACCTACAGGGCCGATCGGAGAGCGAGAGGTAAGCTCCAGCAAGTAGTGAGGATTTTGCTTTGGCATGTCTAGCAGTAACGTCGTTTGCCAAGTCTGGCAGACAGTACAGGTGCCATCAGAGGCGGCAGGAAGAACTCACTTAAAAGGGGCTGTTTACCCGGGTGACGGCGCCGCAGGAAATATCACTGACGTGGAAGCACTCACGTTGCTGGGAAGCCGTTGGTGCTTTTCCCTTGCGACATGTCTCTTCGCACCGGGATCTGAGGCGGCTGGCTTCGTAGAACAAGCAAGAGGGTATTCGCCTTGCTTGTGCTGCAAATTGTGGCCGGAATCGACTACTGGGTTCTGTGGTGTTGACTTCATTTTCTTGGCCGGCCGTTGCTACTCCTATTGAGCCTGTCTTCGAATGTGTTTAATTTCAACTTGCTTAGTACGCAAGGTTCTAGTGAGAGCTGTATGTGATGTGATGATTAACATTTACTAGGGCCTGGAATGCTGATACATTCTGTTTGTAGATTTCTACAGTTTGGCTGGTCCTCGTCTAAGTGCCGCCTGGTTATTGTATTTATATCACACGACGGAGTTAAGCTGGCCAATTCCTGTAGATATACATGGATAAAATTTGCCCTGGATAGCCGAGCGGTCTGGGGCGCTGCAGTCATGGACTGTGCGGATGGTCCCGGCGGAGGTTCGAGTCCTCCCTCGGGCATGGGTGTGTGTATTTGTCCTTAGGATAATTTAGGTTAAGTAGTGTGTAAGCTTAGGGACTGATGAAGTTAGCAGTTAAGTCGCATAAGATTTCACACACATTTGAACATTTTTCCCTGGATATGTTTTGCCGTGGATTACAATAACATTACTGTTACGTTTCTATCTGAAGTAATAGTGTGTCTGAGAGATACGTGCCTTATTCTAAATGAGTAGTTTCATAAATCCTTACGAGTTACTAACAGGCCAGTTGTTATTGTGTGTTTAAATAGTTTGAAACTGATTCTATTAATGAAGAAAGTACAAGGATTCCTTCAATGACAGTATGTGGATATTGTAATTAATTCTGATTTAATTACAAATTTAAGTGTGGCTACTTGCTGTAAGTCGCTTTGTGTTTCGCTCGGGGATAAGGGCGGGGGGAAGGGGGGGGGGGGGGGGGGGAAGAGACTCGACGATATTAGCCAACACGATAGTCACTTGAACTGTGATTTCGTCTTATCGGGATTTCTGCTGTTTGTCTTCCTAGCGGGTGCGGGGTCCTGGATTGCATCCTGCTTGTGCTGTTGTGTGTTTTCCGATCCCTTTGGCCGCGCGTGCCCGCTGGCCGTGTATCTAGTTCACTCGCGGCTTAATGTATAATTGGCCTCACACACATAAGAGAAGCCGGCCAGGGTGGCCGAGCGGTTCTAGGCGCTACAGTCTGGAACCGCGCGGCCAGTACGGTCGCAGGTTCGAATCCTGCCTCGGGCATGGATGTGTGTGATGTCCTTAGGTTGGTTAGGTTTAATTAGTTCTAAGTCTATGGGACTGATAACCTCAGAAGTTAAGTCCCATAGTGCTCAGAGCCATTTGAACCTACAAGGATCCCAGCATATATCCCCAGAGGCACGCCTCAAGTGGCTTTTACACCTTTCGATTACTGTTCATCGAAGATAACACGCTGCATCTTCTCTAGCAAGAAATTATCGCTCCAGTCAGAAATTGAGCTTGGCACTCCGTACTATCGTTCAAATGGTTCTGAGCACTATGGGACTTAACATCTATGGTCATCACTCCCCTATAACTTAGAACTACTTAAACCTAACTAACCTAAGGACAGCACACAACACCCAGTCATCACGAGGCAGAGAAAATCCCTGACCCCGCCGGGAATCGAACCCGGGAACTCGGGCGCGGGAAGCGAGAACGCTACCGCACGACCACGAGCTGCGGACCGTACTTTCGTATTTTCGATGACAGGCGTAGGTGTGGTACCTAGTCAGATCCTTTTCGGAAGAAATACCACAGTCACCTACAGGGGATAGGCAAAATAATGTGAACAGTGGTAGTATTAAGGGCATGGTTGTGCTTGACGGTCAACAACGCAGGTAAGACATGGGCCGCGTTGGACTGTGCGTGTTCAGTAAGGACTAGGCATCAGTGCAGGTTTTTTACAAGTAGTGCACACTTCATATCTGCATTCAGTGGCGGAGGTCGACGTGCAATGAAAGACTTAACAGAGTTCCAAAGAGGGCAGAGTGTGGTGACCCGATTATCTGGTGCATCAGTAACCAAGCAGTAGTAGCCAAGTAACAGAATGTTTCAAGAACAGCTGTTTCAATAGTCATGACAGCCTACACAAAACATGAAAAGACATCATCCTATAAATGCATTAATGGGCGCAAAGCAAACCTAAATGACAGAGGTCGTGGTAAGCTAAGACGAATTGTGTCAAAACAACACAAAACTACGGCGTCTAAAGTGACTGCAGAGCTCAATAGCCATCTTCTAAACCCCGTATCTATCGCCACTGTTCGCCGAGAACTCCAAAAGCAAATATTCATGGGCGAACTGCTATACCGAAACCATTAGTGACGACAACCAACGCAAAGAAGCGCTAAACATGGTGCCAGGAGCATAAATCCTTGACGGCTGATCAGTGCGAGCACGTCATATGGTCCGATGAGTCAACTTTTTCGTTATTTCGAATATCGGGTCGGGTTTACATTTGGATAACGCCAAAAGAAGCCTACAATTCTGATTGCTTGATTTGAACGGTTAAGCATTGAGGTGGAAGTTTGATGGTTGGCAGCCATTTCATGGTATTCTGCTGATCCCATCATTATTCTCAAAGGCCGTGTTACAGCCAACGATTATGTGAACATTTTAGGTGATCGGGTGCACCCCATGATTCAAAGGTTGTTCCCTATCAATGATGCCATATTTCAGGACGATAATGTACCCATTCACACAGCCAGGACAGGAAAATCGTATGAGGAGCATGCAGCTGAACTGCAGCGTCTTCCCTGGCCAACATGGTCTCCAGACTTGAACATAATCGAACCCTTGTGGGCAGTATTGAAGCGCAGACGGCGGAGCAAATTTCCACCTCCATCGTCACTACAAGAGTTAGAAAAGGTTCTCATCGAACACTGGCTTTAATTCCACTGGAGACAATACAATCATTATATGCCAGTGTTCCAAGAAGAATGGCAGCAGTATTACGGGCAAATGGGGGCCCAACCCCTTATTAATAAACCATTCCCAAGTAAGTACAGGTGTTCACATCATTTTGCCTATCCTCTATAAGTGCTTTGTTTGTACGCCTCGGTAGCTGCACTGTCAGCGCAGCGGATTGCTAACTGAAGCGGCTCCGTTTCGATTCCCGGCCGGATCGGTGATTTCCCCGCTCGGGGACTGGGTGTTGTGTTGTTCTTACGTTCTATCGTCATAACTGACATTCCACTGTTGAGATGGCCCAATTAGAAATCCTACCTTCACAAACAAAGCTTTCAGGACTAATGTGAACAAAGTATAAGCTGAATTTCTCATTATCTGTGTTGGCGGAATCCATCCTAGTTAGCATGGAGGAGGTCATTCCGTTCGGGATTAAAATACACTGGATTGTCTAATGCTAAAACTACACACATCAACAAAAGTTTTGCATCTCCCCGGTTCCCGTAACTCCTGAAGATAGACGTTGACTGTGGATACTGTATCACACACACAGTCCCTTTGACTGTTCAGAGACTTCACTAAACCCGCCCAATAATGTAAACAACCATGCATGAGCAGCGCCTATTAGACGGAGAGGGGCCGACAGCCGATTAGTTCCACTCATTATACCAGGAAGGAGGTACACGACTCGTGTTGTCTGGAGTTCAACCATGCCTAGACGGTCAGTACTGCGGATCGATGGCGTCCGCATTGTTACTTTGTGCCAGGAAGGTCTCTCAACAAGGGACGTGTCCAGGCGTCTCGGAGTGAATCAAAGCGATGTTGTTCGGACATGGAGGAGATACAGAGAGACATGAACTGTCGGTGACATGCCTCGCTCAGGCCGCCGAAGGGCTACTACTGCAGTGGATGACAGCTACCTACGGATTATGGCTCCTAGAAACCCTGACAGCAACGCCACCATGTTGAATAATGCTTTTGGTGCAGCCACAGAACGTCGTATTACGACTCAAACTGTGCGCAATAGGCTGCATGATGCGTAACTTCACTCCTGGCGTCCATGGCGACGTCCATCTTTTCATCCACGACACCATGCAGCGTGGCACAGATGGGCCCAACAACATGTCGAATGGACCGCTCAGGATTGGCAACACGTTTTCTTCACCGATGAGTGTCGCATATGGCTTCAACCAGACAATCGTCGGAGACATGTTTGGAGGTAACCCCGTCAGGCTGAACGCCTTAGACACACTGTCTAGCGAGTGGAAGTTCCGTGCTGTTTTGGGGATGCATTACATGGGGCCGACGTACGCCGCTGGTGGTCATGGAAGGAGCCGTAACGGCTGTACGATACATGAACGCCATCCTTTGACCGATAGTGTAACCGTACTGGCGAGGCATTCGTCTTCATGAACGAAAATTCGCGCCCCCATCGTGCACATCTTGTGAATGACTTCCTTCAGGATAACGACATCGCTCGACTAGAGTGGCCAGCATGTTCTCTAGACATGAACCCTATCGAAAAGGCCTGGGATAGATTGAAAAATGCTGTTTAGGGACGACGTGACCCACCAACCACTCTGAGGGATCTACGCATAATCCCCGTTGAGGAGTGGGACAATCTGGACCAACAGAGCGTTGATGAACTTGTGGATAGTATGCCACGACGAATACAGGCATGCATCAATACAAGAGGACGTGCTACTGGGTATTAATGGTACCGGTGTGTACAGAAATTTGCAACACCACCTCTGAGGGCTCACTGTATTGTGGTACAACATGCAATGTGTGGTTTTAATGAGCAATAAAAATGGCGGAAATGATATTTATGTTGAGCTCTATTCCAATTTTCTGTACAGGTTTCGGACCTCTCGGAACCGAGGTGGTGCAAAACTTTTTTGATGTGTATAATAAATAAGTGATTCAACAGACTGGCAGAAACCTAATTTCTCATGAGTATTAATTAGAGAGATATTTGGGGGAATTACGATCAATTTCACGATTAGGCAGTGACTGTACATTTGCGCGTGCTCACTTGTGAGCCGTTCTTCAAGGAATTACTGTCCTAGAGCGTGCCATTCGTGGTGGCTCCGTTAATACATTCAGCACGAGCGCGTTCCCATCTTGGTGCTTTTAGGGATGCGAATAACTGCAGGAGACAGACAAGAAGAACATATGGCGTACTCAGGTGCAATTTGAACTCGACACAGTCGACTAAAATTAAATGATATACACACTTCCAATTAGAGAGATGCAAAAAACAGTGACAGAAATAGTGGGGCGGAACGCGGGAGTCTAGGAAATTAGAGAGAGGATTTGTGGGGAATTCGCCTAAAGGGAAAGGCAAGAAACTAATATCGCGCCGGCAGTGCGTTAGAGAGACTCTTTTGCGAAAGACTTCACGCGCAGCGCGTAATCCGCGCCGTTAGTTTTGCACGCTGTCCGGGCAGTACGTTAGCGGACAATTTACGACGTCTGTGCCAGTCCCACAGGTCGTTCGGCGACTTGGCGGCATGCTGCATTCGGAGCTACATAAAACAGGTAGCTGCCGGGGCGAGGCGTTTGGCAGAGACATTTCAACTGTAACCTGCCTACTCCTACAGTTCTGGCTCGTCTACACAAGGGTTAGTCGCGTATACGAACGCAAACTTGAACGTATTCTCAGTTCGAACTTAGTAAATCTCCTTTAGACGGGAAAGCTTTTGTACGTCAACTCAGCACGGATTTAGAAAAGATCACTCATGATAACAATTTCCTCGCACGATATACTGCGAACCACGAGTGAAGGGCAACAGGTAGATTCCATAGTCCCAGATTTCCGAAAAGCGTTCGACCCGCTGCTCCGCTGCAGACTGTTAATGAAGGTTCAAGGTTACGGAATAGGTTCCCAGATATGTGAATGACTCGAAGACTTCTGAAGTAATAGAATTCAGTATATTGTCCTCGACGGTGAATGTTCACCAGAGGCGAGGGTATCCTCAGGAGTGCCCCATGGAAACGTGACAGGACCGCTGTTATTTTCTATATGCATATAAAAATGGCGGAAATGATGTTTATGTTGATCTCTAGTCCAATTTTCTATGTGAAAATATGAAGACCTACAAAGTTTAAAAGAGTTCCTTATATAAGTACTAAAATATTGATATATAATTCAGAAACAACTTTGTGGATGAGGGTCCATAATACGACTTATGTGGATCGACGGCAGCATGATGAAGGGAGGATTGTGGTACACCGATGCTATGATATCGAATGCCGTGCTACAGCAGACGACGCGTACGAGGAGGCTACTATGACGACAGAATCCTAGCCAAATAAGCTAAGGAACACTTGATATACTTTTTTCTAATATGTTTATTTTATAACGGAAAATACACTGATTTTGAAGTTTTCACTAATTACTTGGAACAACTTTTATGGATAGCAGCCAGAACACACCACGACAACGCATGCTGTGCAGATAGCGCCGCAGCAGAAGACCACATGGATTGACAACAACATGGCGGAAGAATGGTTATGGTACGCCGTTACCATAACAACGAACGCCGCACAAAGATGGCATTACAGCAGACGACTTATGCGAAGCGGGTACCATGACGACAGCGTCCCAACCACATAGGCTTGGGGGTTCTTGATTTATACTGTCGCCCATGGCAACGGCGTCCCTACCACAAAAGATATAGGGCTCTGCTCTATTCACAAATGATGGGAAAAATGAATGGGACAACAGTTACCTGCCTTTTAAGTAATTGTAAATTTCTCGAGGTTAATTAGTTATATCTATTATTTATTCTTTATTATCTTTTACATTACAACTGGAACAAACTTTAAAATTTACGATATCTTACTTAATCACGTAACATCCGTGGAGGGCGTTACCGTCTGCTTACGTGTTGTTGGCTATTATTTAACCTCATGCAGAGAGCCACCCATGCACAGTTACCAACCGTGCACAGGCAGGCTGACGACTGCAGCGAGCGACCAAATGGGTAAAAAAATCTGTTTATTATGTAACTTTGATTAATTGCTTGTACATTACGTACACGATTGCTTAATAATATTATAACTTTACAGTGTAAATTGCCCTGAAGATGACTCCATCGCGGGTTGAAACCGGTTGGCGGCAAAATAATTAATGCGGTTGTGACTGTCATTTTGAATAATTGATATATCTGGTCCGCTGATTGATGATGATGCTGTAGTCTACGGGAAAGTGTCCAAGTTTAGTAACTTTAGGAGGATACAAGATGTCTCTTAGACGAAGTTTCGTGTTGGTATAATGAATCACAACTTGATCTAAATGTAGAAAAATGTAAGTTAATTGAGATGAGTAGGGAAAACAATCCAGTTACGTTCGATAACAGCATTACTCGTGTGCTGCTTGACACATTTACGTCGACGAAATATCGAGCTATAACGTTGCAAGGCGGTGTGAAATGGAACGATCACGTTAGGAAAGGCCAATGTTCGATTTCGATTTATTGGCAGGACTTCAGGTATGTGTGGTTCATCTGTAAATGAGAGCGCATATAGAACACCAGGGCGACCCATTCCTGAGTACTCTTCAAGAGACTGCGACCACCACTAGGTCGAATTAAATTAAGACATAAAAGCAGATCAGAACTGTGCTGTTAGATTTGTTATCAGTATGTTCGATCGGCACTCAAGTGTTACTGTAGATGTAAAAACAGAAGTACAACTTCAAGCAGTCAAGGTCGCTATTGGACAGCGTTTAATGTGATAATCGTTTTCAGCACGCTACGTTTCCATCATCAGATCTGTGAAGCATAGATTAATATGTTCAATCACATTTGTATCAGATGTGAAGAGGCGTATTACAATTTCATATAAACGTGGAATATAACATAACTTCTGCAGTACATTTCGCTCAGTCTTGATCAACTTCATATTATACCACATCATATCACAAAACAATACTTCATGAACGTGACAACAACAGTATACCAGAAAATCAGCACTCATTAAGTATGACATAAATCAAAGTATAAATTGCACTGATTATAAAAGTTCATGTTCTAACATTAGCAGAATGAAGTCTGAGATCATCAAGTAAATAGTATCGACGTTACAAGCAGCCAACAAGCTGTACTGTGGTATTTGTTACAACTAAAAATACTTCATGTCACATAAAGTATAAAAACAAACCAACGATCCAAGAATGTTACACTACAGACATGCAACTAATAATCAAAACTAGAGTATGTTACACAACTTTTTTATAACAATTTTAAATTAGTTTACATAAAATTTAAAATCAACTTAAAAATATGACAGAAGCATCGTATCTTCAATATAGCGTTTAATATGCAATTAGTGAAGCCAGTCATACAGCATATTCGTTATATACAAACAAATACAATAAAGTATACACGTCATAATATACAGACTGCATAAAGCCTCGACAACCGTACACTGTTGTTCGGTACCTCGTGTAGTTAAGCAAACCTGAAGAATCTACAAAGAGAACATCAAGTGCTCCACTCGTAACTACCACAAACAAGTCATTACAAGTACAGCAACCATACAAAGAAATCACTTAGCCGCCTTTGTACAAATCACAATATTTACACTATCGTATGCACTGAAGCGCCAAAGAAACTGGTAGAGGCATGCATATTCAAATACAGAATGTGTAAAGACGCAGAAGACGATGCTCCTGTCGGCAACACCGACAAGTGTCTGGGGCAATTGTTAGACCGGTTACTGCTGCTACAACGGCAGGTTATCAAGATTTAAGTGAGTTTGAACGTGGTGTGATAGTCGGCATACGAGTGATGGGACACAGCATCTCCGAGGTAGCGATGAAGTGGAGATTTTCCCGTACAATCATTTCACGAGTACATCGTGACTATCAGGAATGCGGTAAAACATCATATCTCTTACATCCCTGCGGCCGTAAAAAGATCTTGCGTGAACAGGACTAACGACGATTGAAGACAATAGTTCAACGTGATAGAAGTGCAGCCCTTCCGGAAATTGCTGCAGACTTCAATTCTGAGCCGTCAACAAGTGTCAACGTGCCAACCGTTCACGACATATCATTGATGTGGGCTTTCGGAGCCGAAGTCACACTCGTGTACCCTTGGTAGCTGCACGACGCAAGACTTAACGCCTCGTCTGGGCCCGTCAGCACCGACATTGGACTGTTGGTGACTGGAAACATGTTGTCTGGTCGGACGAGTCTCGTTTCAAATTGTATCGAGCGGATGGCCGTGTATGGGTATGGAAACAATCTCATGAATCCATGGAACCTGTATGTCAGCAGGGGACTGTACCAGCTGGTGGAGGCTCTATAACGGTATGCGGTGTGTGCAGTTGGACTGACATGGGACCCCTGATACGTCCAGATGCGACTCTGACAGGTGACACGTACGTAAACATCCTGTCTGGTCACCTGCATCCATTTATGTCCATTGTGCATTCCGACGGACTTGTGCATTTCCAGGCCGGCCGGAGTGGCCGAGCGGTTAAAGGCGCTACAGTCTGGAACCGCGCGACCGCTACGGTCGCAGGTTCGAATCCTGTCTCGGGCATGGATGTGTGTGATGTCCTTAGGTTAGTTAGGTTTAAGTAGTTCTAAGTTCTAGGGGACTGATGACCACAGCAGTTAAGTCCCATAGTGCTCAGAGCCATTTGAACCATTTGTGCATTTCCAGCAGGACAATGCGATACCCCAATCGTTCAGAATTGCTAAAGAGTGGCTCCAGGAACGTTGCTGCAACGTGCTGTACAGAAGAGATCTCCACCCCATCGTACTGTTACCGATTTATTGACAGCCCTGCAGGATTCATGGTGTCAATTCCCTTCAGCACTACTTCAGACGTTAGTCGAGTCCATGCCACGTCTTCTTGGGGCACTTCTGCGTACTCGCGGAGGCCCTACGCGTTATTAGGCAGGTGTAACAGTTTCTTTGACTCTGGAGTGTAGCTCGACGTTTAGGTACCAGTAGGTTACTCGAGGTCTTTGTGTGAATGACGTGCACGACAAGACTACAAGAATAAACCTGCTATGGAATACAACAAAAATAAACTTGCTATATAATAAATCAACAACTCTACTCACAAAAACCGAGAAAAAGTCATTAAACTCATAACAACTATACAAATAGGACAGTGTAGCTTGCTATACACAGCTCAAACTATAATAAGCTATCAATTTGTAGCTCGTGGTTTAGGTACAATCGTAGTGCTCGAGGTCTAAGTGTGAAACTAGAGCTGACAGGAACAAACGGACGAATAGCACAGCCCCAAAAGTTTGTCATGTTTCAATCTTAAATATTATATATTTTTTGTAAATTAATAAATACCAAAAACGAAATACGAACAGTTTATTTTTTATTGTATTATGTACTGGGATTCCTGTCGTCTTGTCATCCGTATCTTTCAGACCAAAGTCTCGAGCACCATGCTAGTACCTAAACAATGAGCTACACATTGATAGCGTAAATATTGCCATTTCTACTGAAGTATCTGCGCTAGCAGAATAGAAATTCGGAAATCACAAGTCCGAAAACAATTTGTTGGTCTCACCAAAACGAAACAATAACATAATCTCCAAAAGAACAACAGACTCGATTCCAACTGCTAATTGACACAAACATAAAATAACAGATAATAATAGAAAAGACCCGACTCTTCACGGGGAGCGACCACAATAAACAACTCTACAATGTCAAGATATTCGTCGACTATACCAAGTCCATCTGCAAGATATCGGCCAACTAGAAGAGGCGTCTGGCAGCTCTGTATACTTCCAAGCGGTGGTTCGAACTGCTTTTTACCGGCAGTGCTCCGCCCTATAAAGCCCGTTTGGCGGATGTATCTGCCGGAACCATTTGCGATCAAGTGTCTGGCGTATCAAAGTAGCTCAAGGGCTAGCTGCTACCTCTGGTGAAGCTGTTCTGCAGGCTCCGCGAATGGGTAGTGGTCCCCGGCGGCCGTTGGTGGAGACCTGATGTTGTGTTGTGGTCACCAGTAAATATTTGTGTTGACAACACAGACGACGTAGGTTTTCCTTATGAATATACGCCCTGTGATGCAGGCATCCAGTGTTGGTTGGACGTGAAAGTAGGCGCTACGATGTATGAAATGGGCGGCCACAACAGCACAGCAGACCTCCCCACTCCCCCGTCCACCCCCATGGATGAGTGGAAGGCTCATCTGGTCGCCGGGCCCCAGGGCCATTGGTGACAGGAGAGCGGGGTAGTAGCAGGCACAGGATCCATTTCCATGTTGATAGGGACCTCTCCCAGAGGGTCATCCTGGTGTGTGACCGTCGGTGACGGCAGAGGCGGCGGTTGGGCGGGAAGAGGAGCACCGTCATCCCCGACAGCTGACAGCCATGGAGACGGCAGAGGAGCCAGCTGTGGACCACCCTGAGTGTGAAGCTGGTTTGCGTGCTTCTGGCACATCGTGCTGTCGTAGAGGGTGACTGCTGCCGTAGCGCTGCTGATGAACGACAAGACCCAGGTGGCGAGCCATCAAGGACGATTCTGGGTTAACATCATCGCCCAGAGAAGATCCTGCAGAGAAAAATGGGGCTGTGCTGAATGCAGAGGAGCTGGGAAGGGAGAAGACAGAAACAGGAGCGACAAGATGGAATGATGAGGGTGGTCGTGAAATTTTTCAGCGGGGGATGACCCACCCTGAAAAGTGAACTGGTAAAAGAAAGATGGTAAGGGCGTCGTCCAGGGAGTGTTGAGGACGCAGTTTCGACATCTGGACTTCGAATGTATGGACAAACTGTTTGGCTAATCCGTTAGATGCAGGATGAAAGGGAGCAGTATGACTCAACTGGATGCCCTGAGAGGTTCAGAAGGAGGTAAATTCAGCAGATATAAATTGAGGGCCATTGTCGGTAACCAACACCTCCAGAAGGCCCTGAATGGGAAATATATGGGAAAGAGTTTGAATGGTAGGGTGGATGTCTGTGTGCACAAGGACAAGCCAGGAGGAGTCGAGGAATGGGCCCACAAAATCCAAATGTAAACAGGACCAAGGATAAGGAGCAGGAGGCCACAGGAACAGGTGGTGAGGGGGCGCCAACTGGTGCCATTGACAAGAGGGATATGAGGCCACCACACAGGTGATGGCGGTGTCCACTCACCTGCAGTAGACATGCTGGCGGGCAAGTTGTTTTGTCAGGACAATCCCCCAATGACCAATGTGCAGTAGCTCCAAGGCCCACAGGTGGAAGGAGGTCAGCAACACAACCTGCAAACGATCCTTATCACCCAAGATGAAGAGGACCCCATCTCTGACAGATAGGTCCTGGCAGTGGAGCCAATAGACCTACACCTCCGGCTGTGGCAGCTGATGACAGTCTGGTGGCCACCCATGCTGAACGTGGTGCATCAGCACCTGGAAAATTGGGTCTTCTGCCATGTGACATGCAATTAACTTGGCATCCAGCAGCAAATCAATGACTGCTTCAGCAGTGGCGTCATCCAGGTGGAAACAGGCAACTGGGACAGCATCTAACTCCGGGTCTGCACCCACTAGGAGATGAGAGAGAAGATCTGCATTGGTACAGAGAGCTGTGGCCCAAAAATGGATGTCGTAGGAATAGTGAATCAGAAACAATGCAGGCGACGAGCAGTCCTCATGGCGTGGTGGATATAGTGCTGAACAACGAGACCAGGGACTTGTGACCAGTGTAGAAGGTGAAGCAATGGTCGTAGATGAAATCGTGGAATTTATTAAACCCAAAGATGATGGCCAAGGCCTCTTTCTAAATTTGGCTGTAGTTATGCTGAGCTGGGGATAGCGTTTTAGAGACAAAGGCCAACAAGCGGGTGCTCAATTCTGTTGATTATGTGAGACAAGGCAGCCCACACAACATTGTCTGATGCATTGGCAGCCAAGATCAGAGGCTTGGTGGTGTCATAAGGGACAAGGCAGGTTGGCATCAGGAGAGAAGACTTCAGATGGCAGAACGCCCTATCAAAAGCCAGCGACCAGTCCCAGGTAACTATCTTACGGAGGAAGCAGTGAAGGGGTTCTGCCAGAGCCGCGCCATGTGAGATAAAGTGGCCATAGTATTTGAGTTAACCCAGGACTGACTTGAGCTGGGAGATGTCCTCTAGGGGTGGCAGCTGCTGAATAGCCTCGACATACTAGGGTGTTGGTCGAATGCCATTAGCGCTCAAAACATGGCTGATGTAGGTCACCTGAGGAACAAACAAAAGACATTTCTCCTTGTTGTAAAGTAAGCCAGCACCCTGAAGAACGTGGACGAGGTGCCAGAGGTTCTTGGGCAAGTCTCGGGTGGAGACACCAAACAGCGATCCCTGGAATGTCTCTTGTCAGTGATTCCAAATAGCGTTGGAAAATGGCCGGAGCACTGGCGACCCAGAATGAGAGGCGGTTTTAATGGAATAGTCCAAAGGGGGTATTGATTACCAAGGTAGTTTTCTGATAACTCATCTAAACGCAACTGGAGTTAGGTATGCCTCAGGTCAGATTTGGTAAATGCCTTGCTGCCAGCGGACTGTTACAGGATGTCATCACTCTTGTGTATGGGATAGAAGTCAATAACAGACTGAGCATTGACAGTGGCCTTAAAGTCCCCACAATTGCAAAGAGGTCTATTTAGCTTCTCAAGGACCATGATGGTCATAGCCCAATGACTATGGTGGACTGGGGTCAGGATTCCCTCAGCCTCTAGGCGATGAAGCTCCTCGTGTAGTTTTACACAGGGGGCGAACAGTACTGAGCGAGCCTTGTGGAACTTTGGGACCACTGAAGGGAGGAGTTTAATATGGGCTTCAAAACTGGAAACCCCCGAAGATGTGACAGAGGACACATCTGGGAAGTCATCCAGAAGCTGCTGCAAGTGATTGTCTGCCGATAACTACTGGACAGCCAGCCCCAAGTAATGTAACTTGAGGCCCAGTAAGTGAGAAAGATCCATTCCCCATAACCTGGCGGCCTTGGAGGCGGCGAGGACCAGAACTCAGGCTGTGACATCGTGAGTCAGGTACTGGACCCAAGCCAAGAACACTGGTAGTCGGATGACGTCGCTGTAGCTCTTCAGGAAGTATGGAACGGATGAAGTGGCAGTGAACCAAACTGATGGTGGGTATCGCCATCAATGATGGTGGTAGACAATCCCGTATCTACTTGAAAAGGGAGAGCAGTGCTGTTCAACTGCACAATCAGAGTGATCACTGCCGTCGTGTGTGGAAAAACCGACTGCACAAAGAAAATCGGCAGCAGCGGGTGTGTCTCATCCACCACAGAGTCGGATACGTCCGCAGCAGTGTGTTCCGCAGCCATCAACAATGACGATCGACAGACCTCGGCTTTGCAACCCTGCTTTCCGCAGGCCGAATAGGTCACCCTCTGGAAGTGGCAAGCTTGCTCTGATGCGTGACAAAGCATTGACTACAGGAGGGCAACTGTTGTCGCTGCTGCTGCTGCTGCCACCGTTGGCGCATGTGGGGATGGGCGCCCTGATCCTGGATGGCGGGCGCGGGGACAGGAAGGAGCCCCCAGCACCGCTGCAGCAGCTGCAGTGATGTGACCCAGCGTCGCGGGGGGCGGTCGGCGAAGACCTGCGCAGGGGACTGCAGCGTGGAATCAGAGCAAAAAGAACTGCTCACGTGCGCAGATAGTGGATAAACAGGTGTCTAAGAAGGGATCTTTCAGCTTCAGAAGATCAGTCCACAAGATATCATCTGGGGCATGGACAAGTATCATATCACGAATGAGTGCCGAACCACAAGACTTCTTGCAGTGGGGGTTGCTACAGAAAAAACGACAGTAATGGGAGAGACCTTGCAGTGTAGCAATCCATTCCCTGTAAGACTGCGTGGGGAGCTTCTGACTACAGAAGAACTGGTGATGTGCCAGTGCCATGTGGACCTGAGAGTCAAAATAAGCCAATAGGCCAGAAGTCAACGCCTCATAGGAGAGAGAATAAGGTACTGTATCTGGATGCAACTGTTGCGGAAGGTTATAAACTTCTGGGACCTCATAGGCGAGAAAAAATGCGCGACGCTAAACGTCACCAGTTCAAAATGGTTCAAATGGCTCTGAGCACTATGGGACTTAACATCTGAGGTCATCAGTCACCTAGAACTTACAACTACTTAAACCTAACTAACCTAAGGACATCACACGCATCCATGCCCAAGGCAGGATTCGAACCTGCGACCGTAGCAGTCGCACGGTTCCGGACTGAAGCGCCAAGAACCGCTCGGCCACCGCGGCCGGCTACGTCAGCAGTGACAGCATGAGCTCCAGACGAGCCTCGTAATTGCCCCAAGGCTCATCGGATTTGATGAACTATGGGAAGGGCCCCAGAATTGGGGAAGATGGGTGGACCCCTGCATAGGCACCTCAAAGAGAGGGGGGCTGGATATCGCCTGTAAACTGTGAATAATGAGCTCGTATGTTTGGTGCATACGTTCCAAGAGCGCTATGACTCGTGCTGGAGGTTCATCAATATCTGGAATACGGTCTGCCATAGCGGACAACAACCGAGCAAACGCGGGAAACTCGTAAACCAAGTCGTAGCCACTGAAGCACCTGCGCTGGAAGAATAGAAATGCAGAAAACAAAAGTCCGAAAACAGTTTATTGGACTCACCAAAATTAAACAATAATACACTCTCCAAAAGAACAACAGACTCTATTCCAACTGTGGATCGGCAAACATAAAAAATAACAAATGATAATAGAAAAGATCCTACTCTTAATGGGGAGCAATCACAATAAACAATTCTACATTGTCAAGATGTTCGTTGACTATACCAAGTCCTCTCACCCGGCTAGCTGCGTGGTCTAACGCTGCTACAGCCGCAGGTTCGAATCCTGCCTCGGGCATGGATGTGTGTGATGTCCTTAGGTTGGATAGTAGTTCTAAGTCTATGGGACTGATGACCTCAGATGTTACGTCCCATAGTGCTTAGAGCCATTTGAATCCTGGCACGAATCCGCCTGGAGGATTAGTGTCAAGGTACGGTGTGTCGGCCAACCTGTGGATGGTTTTTAAGGCAATCTGCTTCGGTGAATGTGGGCTGGTTCCACTTATTCCGCCTCAGTTACACTTTCGGCGATTGCTGCGCAAACACTGTCTCCATGTACACGTACACCATAATCACTCTACTATGCAAACATTTGGGGTTACGTTCATTTGGTGCGAGACATTCCCGGAATGGGGGGGTCCACTGGTCCACTGGGTGCCGAACTGCACAGTGACCCTGGGTTCGATGTGGGGTGGTAGTGAAGTGAGTGAACTGCTGTAGCCTGTTGTGGAGCTGAGAATCACTGAGGGCTACGATGGGGACGAAGCCTATCCATCGTTTCTAGGCCCCCAGTTCAATACACAATGTTGTTGTTGTTGTTGTTGTGGTCTTCAGTCCTGAGACTGGTTTGATGCAGCTCTCCATGCTACTCTATCCTGTGCAAGCATTTTCATCTCCCAGTACCTACTGCAACCTACATCCTTCTGAATCTGCTTAGTGTATTCATCTCTTGGTCTCCCTCTACGATTTTTACCCTCCACGCTGCCCTCCAATACTAAATTGGTGATCCCTTGATGCCTCAGAACATGTCCTACCAACCGATCCCTTCTTCTTGTCAAGTTGTGCCACAAACTCCTCTTCTCCCCAATTCTATTCAATACCTCCTCATTAGTTATGTGATCTACCCATCTAATCTTTAGCATTCTTCTGTAGCACCACATTTCGAAAGCTTCTATTCTCTTCTTGTCCAAACTATTTATCGTCCATGTTTCACTTCCATACATGGCTACACTCCATACGAATACTTTCAGAAATGACTTCTTGACACTTAAATCAATACTGGATGTTAACAAATTTCTCTTCTTCAGAAACTCTTTCCTTGCCATTGCCAGCCTACATTTTATATCCTCTCTACTTCGACCATCATCAGTTATTTTGCTCCCCAAATAGCAAAACTCTTTTACTACTTTAAGTGTCTCATTTCCTAATCTAATTCCCTCACCATCACCCGACTTAATTAGACTACATTCCATTATCCTTGTTTTGCTTTTGTTGATGTTCATCTTATATCCTCCTTTCAAGACACTGTCCATTCCATTCAACTGCTCTTCCAAGTCCTTTGCTGTCTCTGACAGAATTACAATGTCATCAGCGAACCTCAAAATTTTTATGTCTCCTCTATCAATTTTAATACCTACTCCGAATTTTTCTTTTGTTTCCTTTACTGCTTGCTCAATATACAGATTGAACAACATCGGGGAGAGGCTACAACCCTGTCTTACTCCCTTCCCAACCACTGCTTCCCTTTCATGTCCCTCGACTCTTATAACTGCCATCTGGTTTCTGTACAAATTGTAAATAGCCTTTCGCTCCCTGTATTTTACCCCTGCCACCTTTAGAATTTGAAAGAGAGTATTCCAGTCAACATTGTCAAAAGCTTTCTCTAAGTCTACAAATGCTAGAAACGTAGGTTTGCCTTTCCTTAATCTTTCTTCTAAGATAAGTCGTAAGGTCAGTATTGCCTCACGTGTTCCAGTGTTTCTACGGAATCCAAACTGATCTTCCCCGAGGTTGGCTTCTACTAGTTTTTCCATTCGTCTGTAAAGAATTCGTGTTAGTATTTTGCAGCTGTGACTTATTAAGCTGATAGTTCGGTAATTTTCACATCTGTCAACACCTGCTTTCTTTGGGATTGGAATTATTATATTCTTCTTGAAGTCTGAGGGTATTTCGCCTGTTTCATACATCTTGCTCACCAGATGGTAGAGTTTTGTCAGGACTGGCTCTCCCACGGCCGTCAGTAGTTCCAATGGAATATTGTCTACTCCGGGGGCCTTGTTTCGACTCAGGTCTTTCAGTGCTCTGTCAAACTCTTCACGCAGTATCATATCTCCCATTTCATCTTCATCTACATCCTCTTCCATTTCCATAATATTGTCCTCAAGTACATCGCCCTTGTATAGACCCTCTATATACTCCTTCCACCTTTCTGCTTTCCCTTCTTTGCTTAGAACTGGGTTTCCATCTGAGCTCTTGATATTCATACAAGTCGTTCTCTTATCTCCAAGGGTCTCTTTAATTTTCCTGTAGGCGGTATCTATCTTACCCCTAGTGAGATAGGCCTCTACATCCTTACATTTGTCCTCTAGCCATCCCTGCTTAGCCATTTTGCACTTCCTGACGATCTCATTTTTGAGAAGTTTGTATTCCTTTTTGCCTGTTTCACTTACTGCATTTTTATATTTTCTCCTTTCATCAATTAAATTCAATATTTCTTCTGTTACCCAAGGATTTCTACTAGCCCTCGTCTTTTTACCTACTTGATACTCTGCTGCCTTCACTACTTCATCCCTCAAAGCTGCCCATTCTTCTACTACTGTATTTATTTCCCCCATTCCTGTCAATTGCTCCCTTATGCTCTCCCTGAATCTCTGTACACCCTCTGGTTCTTTTAGTTTATCCAGGTCCCATCTCCTTAAATTCCCACCTTTTTGCAGTTTCTTCAGTTTTAATCTACAGGTCATAACCAATAGATTGTGGTCAGAGTCCACATCTGCCCCTGGAAATGTCTTACAATTTAAAACCTGGTTCCTAAATCTCTGTCTTACCATTATATAATCTATCTGATACCTTTTAGTATCTCCAGGGTTCTTCCATGTATACAACCTTCTTTTATGATTCTTAAACCAAGTGTTAGTTATGATTATGTTGTGCTCTGTGCAAAATTCGACCAGGCGGCTTCCTCTTTCATTTCTGTCCCCCAATCCATATTCACCTACTATGTTTCCTTCTCTCCCTTTTCCTACACTCGAATTCCAGTCACCCATGACTATTAAATTTTCGTCTCCCTTCACAATCTGAATAATTTCTTTTATTTCATCATACATTTCTTCAATTTCTTCGTCATCTGCAATACACAATAACAATACAATATCAAGTCCACCTGCAAGAAATCGACTACCTAGAAGAGGCGTCTGGCAATGGCTGCCGGGGTGGCAGCTCTGTATACTTCCTAGCAGTGCGTCGAACTGCCTTTTGCCAGCAGTGTTCCGCCCTATTAGCCCGTTTGGCTGATGTATCTGCCAGGTATATTTGCGATCACATGCCTGGCGTATCAAAGTAGTTCCGGGGCTAACTGTGCCCTCTGAAGAAGTTGTTATGCAGGCTCCACGAACGGGTAGCGATCCATGTCAGCCGTTGGTGGAAATCTGGTGTTGTGTTGTGGTCGCCGGTAAATATTTGTGTTGACAACACAGACGAAGTAGTTTTTCCTGGTGAATATACGTCCTGTGATGCAGGCATAGGCCAAACGTTGCCACTGACCTTGCCATTCTTGTAATAAGACGGCTGACATACCAGCACTCGACGCGTCCGTCTGTACTATAAAAGCTTATCAAAATCAGGCAACCCAAGCACCGGCGGATTAGCGATGGCGGTTTTGATTGAGGTGTACAGGAATGGCAGACGGAAGGGATGGTACTCGGATCAAAGGAGTTCTTTCCTGAGGACCGAAATTCATGGAGTAGTAGAGACCTTCATCCAGCTGTGGACGCCGGGTGACTGATGACGCATTGATACCTTTTGAAAATTTTAAATTAACGTATAGTGTGGAGTGTGATGAAACAGTGTGGTTTCACACTCTCAACACAAATTTCTTTCCTCATTTGGAGTCTGTATTGTAAAATAGCTCTTTTAAGCTGAACGTACTTTGAATAGACAAAGAGTTGTTGGAAGAAACAAGAAACTGACATATCTAAAAGATTCCAGCTGTAAAAACCGAAATGTTAATAATATTTGTGTTAACAGTCGACTGCCTGGTGTAAGAAATATAGCTTCATCGGCAGTGTCGTAATATAAGAGTTGTTTAGCAATGTTTAGTTGGTCATAACATGATACTGTGTGACTAAAACGTACTAATAAATACGCCAGGTCAAGTAGTACCATAGTGCTTCTGTTATTAATTAACCGCAGGTCTTCACAACTCAAGTGATAGATATTAGCAATTATCTTGCTGTTGCACCCTCTGAATTTCGTCTACGTATATGGGAGTTTAATGACGTGTTGCACTGACCTCTGCAGTTGGCTTCGCAGTCTCTTCTGATTCGCTGCAGAAAAACCAGCGAAGGAACAAAATGGTTCAGTTGGCTCTGAGCACTATGGGACTTAACCTCTGAGGTCATCAGTCCCCTAGAACTTAGAACTACTTAAACCTAACTAACCTAAGGACATCACACACATCCATGCCCGAGGCAGGATTCGAACCTGCGACCGTAGCGATTGCGCGGTTCCAGACTGTAGCGCCTAGAACCGCTCGGCCACCCCGGCTGGCAGCGAAGGAACATATTCAGATTTATCTCGAGAAAATTGAATTTATTACAAATATCACCTTCCAGAATACCAGACGTAGAAGAAAGAAAAATCAAATGGTTGGACAAGCTAAAATATCCAGGAAATGGGATAGAGCCAAATAACTCTGAGAAAGAAGCTTTACGTCACTGATCGAAACGACAGAAACAGCATATCAACTATCCAAAAGTATCTATAAGAAGAAATCAATATTAGTTAATGCCAAGGTACATCACTGCACACTATGGGATAGGTGGCACTGCATACCGCAAAATCCTTTGCTATAAATAGAAAAAGTCTGCTGAGAAGTTAGAAATAAAAGTGACAGATCTTCAGAAAGATTCTGTGTTGCGCCAAAGAAATGGTGAATCAGGAAGACGACACAATGGGAAGCGAAGCCTATACATGGTAGAAAAGATCGCAGACACCATTCATAAGAGGAGTATTGTTTTCTATTGCCATACTGCCCGTATGGGTCCTACAAAGATGAGCAGTTGGATCTTCTGCTAAGACTAGAGAGGAATTCCGCCTTACGCAAGATACTGTTTTATAGTTTTTCCTTCACTCAAATATGATGCAGCACATTTTGTGCTTTATTCATTGGGTTTATTTTCTTATTTTCTTTGTGCAAAATTGTTGTTACATGTTAACCTCGTATGTGGATTGTATGAACTTTTGGCACAAAATATTTACATTTGTAGGAGTAGAGGCTTTTAAGTGTGAAGTATTTTATATTAGTTTGAGCACAGTACAGAGCTGAGATATTTGTCACGGAGTTCTGGAGTTATATACTGTTGATTTGCTATATGTGTAAAAGTTTTGGTTTTATAGTAAATTTGGAAGTAAAGTGGCTGTACACATTGTTTACATACGTCACAAGAAACTATTGGTTGTTTATGCTAGTAGCTTTAATTCTACTACACAATCCACAGCTTGTCATCTGCAAACAATTAAATGTTTTCTTTACTTTTCCCTTTACTTTTCATTTGACTTGGATTGGCTATATATCGAGTTATTTAGTGTGCTGCGTTTGGTTTTGGATGTTGTGTTTGTTCTTTGTTTGTGTCGAGTTTATACGCTTATTTCATTTGCTGTTGTCGTTACACACACATTTTTCTATTATTTGCTATCCAAATACAGAGATTCTGCCGCCATTACCTGTTGTTAGTCCCTTGTTGTCTTCATTTTTTTCCTTGCATGTTTGTTTGTAATATGGATCTAGAATTTATGTTGAATATCGTGAAGGGCGCGTAATTTTAGGTGGGGACAATAAGCAGTTTTTGGTTGCGGGTTTTTTATATAGTTCTTTTGTTGTGTCAAAAAGAATTTTATTGCACTTAAATCAGTTTCAGTGTTCGTTTGGTGGTGGTTCTCTGCTGTTAGGTGATCAACAAACGTTCTCTGAGATATTCTGCATACCTGGTTCTAAATTTCTTGCATGTTTAACCCAAGTACACAGATTGACAGCAAGTGCAAGTGAGTTGGCATATACCAGACAGAGTGTATTTGTCAGTGTTGGTTCTATTTCTTCAAAGTCTGTTCTGTATTGTGTTGGTGGTCCCGTGTGCTATGTGGAGTGCTTGCCTCTTTAGTATACTTCTGGTATTTTCCCAAGAAGAAAACGGAGGAATCGAGGTTCACCGGGGTAGAAAAATACCTACTAGAAGTGGGTATAACGCTGGAGGATATCCTTAACCGCATTCTGCTCTCTAAGAAAGTCTAAGAGCACCTTGGTTTCCAAGAAAAGTCAACTGTACAGATTGGCAAAACGTAGATAGAAGCGAGGAAGAAACAGCAAAGGAAACAAATGCGGCAATCCTGGGCTTAGGTTAAGCCCAGTCGTAAGAAAAAATAAAATGCAGTTAAAATAAAGTGGTCAATACGAAAAGTAAAAGAAGAGTTAGTGGTAACGACTTATAGCTAGGAAACGTTTGTGAGCGCAGTATATTCAAACTATTTCACATGTAATGAATAATTTCGCAAGCAGAAACAATGCTTAAGATCAATTCTGGCTAACGAGGTTGATGTAGAGTAATTACTAACAGAAAGGAGTAGTGTCTGACGGAATGAAGGCCAGTTTCCGCGTGATCTCTTTCTATAACAGGTACTGTCACCTCAATTTAGAACTACTGCGCGGTGAATTCAATGGCGGTAATAACACTTTAGCCATGTGAGAGGGATGAGAAGACGACGGAGAAGTGAGAGCATATGTAAAACACAAGTCTTTTGTGTGTGTTGTGTTGCCAACGTAGTTTTATTAAAAATGACTAATCCGGTTCATGGCACCGAGGGTCAGTTCCAGGTTGCACATTGCCTCCCTAACGTCTTCCAAGGGCCTCAAAAATTTCAGTGTTTCATATGAAGGGCTTATTCCAATAGCGGTACAAGTCCGTTTTTCTTCAGTGTGAGATACAGAGTCCTAAAGTGAAATGAGCGCTGAAAAATCTGCAGTTGTGATACCAGAAATATTCAAGCATATGGCTTCTTGCTAGAGATGAACCTTTCTTTCTGTTTGTTTGGATCATTAAATTCAGAAGCATTACAGGCGGAAAAGTGGACTTGTACCACTATTGAAATCAGCCCTTCATATGCCCGCGTCGGTAATTGCGAGGTCAGCGCGGCGTACTGCTAAGTCAAGATGCCCACGTTCGATTCCGGGCCGGGTCGGAGATTTCCTCCTCTCGGGGACTGGTGTTGTGCTGTCTTTACGTTCATACCGTCGTCACTGACATTTCACTAGTGAGGTGGTTGAATGGACACATTCCAAAAGCCAATAATTAAAAAAAAAGAAACAAATGTTTCATATTCAACTATTGACTGAATTTAGAAATTTAAAATGCTATCATAACCAACTCACAGAGAGGCATAACCTTATGTCAGAGGTCTAACACAGTAAGGCAAGTATTACAGTTAGGAACTCAGTGTAAGTCGTGAGGTAGCATAACTAACGGCACCATATTACGAAGGCTATATCCATCCAATATATGAGAATGAAAGCACTTAGTGACTTACAAAAAACTTTACACACAATATGAAACCTTGGGGAATTTTTTTTCTTGCTGATACCACACACCGCCCTCTCCTGCCCACAAAATGATAAAAGGAAAAACCGCGCGGAGAGGCCGAGCGGTTTGAGGCACCATGTCACGGTCTGCGCTGTCCCTCCTGCGGGAGGTTCGAGTCCTCCCTCGGGCCTGGGTGTGTGTGTTGTTTTTAGTATAAGATAGTTTATGTTGGATTAAGTAGTATCTAAGTCTAGGGAGCGATGACCTCAGCAGTTTGGTCCCTTAGAAATTCACGCACGTTTGAACATAAAAGGAAAAAAGTTTATCGCTTAATACACTTTCGACATTCGTGGCGTAAAATTGCCACATCAGACATGGCGTTTATACTTTTTCGTACTAACTCTAAACGTAACAGATGTTATTAGGAGAACGTCATTAAACGTTAGAGATCCAATACTTAGTTGTCCTACGTCAAAAACGCGAAGCGAAACTAGAGCGCGAAGGTCAGTGTCCAACGTAGGAATACCTGTAAATTCTACACGTAGAAGTCTCTTCCACAGATAAGCAGAAAACAGTCATATAATCAGATGAAAGCACAGGAATATATCAAAAGTTAAATGTTTCTGAAACGATACTAGTTTTAGATCTAGAAACAAACCGAAATTATAATTATTTTAGTTCCAGACCATTGACTGTATTCTAAATTAATAAAACAAATTACGTACGATGAAATGAATACGCATTTGTTCTAGCTGCAAAGGCGAATTTCAGGTTCCTTAATTAATCATACAATAACTACGTGAACTATGGCTGCAGAAACGTTTCCATGATCTTTGATTTTAGCCATCAGTAGGCAACCCTCGCGTTTCGGCTTTCTCTTACACCCATACCTAAAGATTTCATGCAGTCTGATCGACACCAAACGACATATATTCACAGAGAATAAACCGAAACACGTATACAGTTTGTACTATGTGCTGTTGTCCACAAGAACGTGCATAAACAGTAATAAGTAACATCTGACCTATGGAGAACAGGAAAAGCATAGCTTTAAGTGCCTTTCTCGCAGATATCGCATGGGGAGGTCAACAGAGCGTTCGATCGTCGTACTAATTGACGCGGGTTCTAGCCCTGGGCATGCTCATTTTTGTACTGTAGTACGTATGAAAGACCTATGTAGAACAACATCTACCTGACATGTAAAAGGAGTGTTCGAAGCTTATAACAATGTTCTGTTGGCAGTATGCTACAGAGTAAATTGAGAAATTTGTGGAGTTCCTATGGGACCAAACTGCTGAGGTCATCGGTCATCTAACTTAAACTAACTTACGCTAAGGGGAACACCCACACCCACACCCATGCCCGAGGGAGGACTCGAACCTCCGATTGGAGGGGGGGGGGGGGGGGGGCAGCGCGAAACGTGGCAAGATGCCCCAGACCGCGCGGCCTATAGAGTACATTTGAAGTTTACAGAATAGACGTAATCAGTCGGAATAAGAGAATACAGATACAATTGCATCCCTCGTGCGGAAGTGTCAACACTAATAATAATAATAATAATAATAATTTTTCCCTTAATATTTGTTATTATTGCTATTAATACTTCCACATGTGTGATGCAATTGTGTCCATATTCTTCCCTTCCGTTTGTTTACGTTTATTCTATGAAGCTACAACAAATGAACTCTGTAGTTTAGCTACACTCAAATAAACGAAGCGAAAGCGGACTGCCAATAGAACATTGTTACAAACTGCGAACACTCCTTCTACATGACAGAAACATGTTGTCCTATATATAATACTTTCATACGTACTAAACTACAAAAACAAGCATGTCCAACCCTCGAACCCGCGACCCTTTATGCGACGAACAAACGCTCTACTGACTTCCCCACGCGATCTCTGCATGACAGACACTTAAAAGTTACGCTTTTCCTGTGCTCCATAGGTGCGGTGTTACTTATTACTGTTTACGTACGTTCTTCTCGACCACAGCACATAGTACAAACTATAACTCACCGGTGTTTTGTTTCACTCTCTGTCAATAGATGGCTTTTGGTAGAAATCTGAATTTCCGACATCTGGAAGCTTGCGTGTTAGAAACGAACAGCAATCCAGGTTCAGAGGGGGTTTAAATCTTTCTATGCTGTCAATTTCATCAGGAATTTGAGCGTTTTGAATATCTGTCGTCTTTGTCGATTATGCGCGAGTGAACGTCCTTGAATTTTTAAAACAGCCGACGCATCATGCAACATTCATATCGGACATCCTAATGAAAGACGAGAACTAAAATGTAATAGTTATATTTGGTCTTAACCCCGACTAAGAAAGGTGCAACTAGCCGCAGAAGGTTTGACACGTCTTCTGACTGAAGGACGCATCAGTGTCGGAAGAAAACAAGTTCTGTTCTGCCTAATTCGGACAAACTACACTGCTGTCATAACGAGGTTTGCTACCGGCATCGCGACGCCAACGTGTACTCCATTTAAGACAAAATATGAGCTGCCCTACTGATATTTAACCGGCCGATGACGTTAGGAAAAGGAGCAATAATCATAATTAATGTCTTGTGCTTACACCATATACTTAACATTTTAATTCTAGCTCAACAACGATAAAATTGTAAATGTGGATACTTTTTAGCAGAAAAAAAACAGAATGTAGGCCATTAACTCATCATCGTCGTGTTATGGTTTCATCGGGTTGCGATTACCGAGCTGGTATTGCTGTTAAATTGCCGTAATAACCCAGAAACCTGTCGTAGAACGTTAAATTACTACGCTGATAAACCACTCACTCTGCAACACTTTTACTCAGACCTGCTGTGGAATTTGGTACTTCCTGACACATGAGACTCATCTGCCAAAGTCTTCGTAACTATCATCTTTTCTTTTTAATTGGTGATTCATCTTAGACAGAAAATAAATGAGCCACAAAAAATATCTGTAAATGGATGACAGTTCGAGAATAACTGCAGTAGTAAGGAAAAGGATGATTAGTGTTTCACGTTGCGACGGCGACTGGGTCTTTATAGACGGAGAACAATCTAGGATTGGGAAATAAAATCGGCTGTGTCTTTTTCAGCCTTTGCCATAAGCGATTTAGTCGAACCACGTAAAGGCTAACGGGTATTTGATCCGTGGATCTCGAGAGCACACAGTATCACCAGAATACGATAATGAGTGGCTTTCAACGTGCGCTTGACGGCCTGCTGCCACATTTACAGAAATTTCCGTTGAATTATGAAATGGGACAGCAATGTATTTACACATATGCTTATGAATTAGTGGTTAAGAATATAGTTTAAGATGTTATCACTGTGTTCTGTCGCATGATCACCATAACTTCGTCTGACAGTTGATACAATTTAGTCTATTTCGTTAAGTTCGTGAATATCTGTCGGTTCGCCTGTTTCGAGAAAGAATGATAACGGTACAAAATTCCTTTCTGTAATCGCTTTTGGAAGCTGTTATATCAGTTACTTACTTTATCCATCGCTAAAGCAACTTACGAGTATATGTAAGGAGAGACTGTAGAATACATCGTTGGTTTCTGCGCTGTCAGGCATATTAGTAATCACCATTTTCCAACATCAGTAGACCAAAGAATTATTTCCACGGTGATATAAATGTCAACGTTTTATCAACAAACAGTTTGTATTTCCTTCCATTCTGTGAATCGCAAAAATTTTATTTGTCAGTGTTCAGTCAGTTATATACTTCTGATTTCTAACGAATGATCTCTATACTAGTGTCCAACTCTTGGAGGTATGATAAGGAGTGATGGCGTTACAGTCTTACGCTGTACGTTGCTTTGATGCTGACACTGCCGTGAAAGATACCTTAAAACATTAGCAGACGATTGCTACCTGCTCTTAATTTCCACCTTCGGCACGCAGCACTTGCTTTTAATAGAAAATGTTGCAGTGTTCTCGTGAACAACACACCGCCAGGAAGGTATTTTCGGACGTTTTTCTGGTTTCAAGTGCAATTCTGATACAGTAATAAGACGCATTTCACGTCGTTTTTGAGATACGTTTTGATAATAAAGAAGAGAAATATGTGGCACTTCAACGAGTTCACTTAAGATTGACATGTGAGTTCTTTACACTTTAGACTATAATTAGCATGATTGTTACACTCGTAAACGACGCATTGAAGCATTTTTGATCAAAACATTTCAAACAGAAGCTAATGTTTGGGACAACTAACTTCGTGAAGTCGGCTTCAAGTTGATCACGGAATGACAACTCCCCTTATTATACCTCCATGGTCGGACTCCAGCGATCTGAGCATGCCGGCCAAATATGCTCATGTTACATTTCTTGTCTATTTACAATTTGTCTGCCATGAAATGCCTCAAGAACTCAAACTGAAAATACTTTTAGAATCTGTCCCTACATCATTCTCTTACATTGCGTATTGATATAAAGTTAAAAGCTATAAATAAATAAGAAATTCTTTATCGCGCACGTTTTATCGCCTAGCCATAACATGATGGTCTATGCAGATGACAAGGACCTACCTAATGCCAAGGTTCCACGCTCTGAGATCAAAGTCAACGTACAGGAAGTATAGAGATCACTGGTACTAACGCTTCTTAATATGAAATTACTTTTTCATTTGTCTCTAACCGCTTGGATAAGATTTCGTAATAGACATAACTGAAAAATCTGTTGCTTGATTATGTGAGGTAGCGTACATCAATCAGTGATTATTAATTATGTTTTATGAACACATTTACTGCATTTATTTTCACCATCGTTAGACAATGTAAAGAAACGGTTTGACTGATTCAATAAAAATAAACTTGATTTTGGAGTCATAAAGAATACATTGAAAACATGCACGAAATTGAAGAGTAAACTAAATTATTATTCGTTCATTAAGGAATTGGTTCGTAATCGCTGTAGTAGATACACAGCTTCAGGCTTCCTGCTATGGTGGACAGCCATCATCCAGCTGGGTATTGTATCTGGTGATGTACTATTAATAAGTGCCACGCGGGGTATACACTTCAGCGCTCACCAAATCTCCGTGACGAACCGGTTGGCTATAATTCAAATGCAGCGACTCACACAGGCCCAGTGTGAAAAGAAATTTTTTGTATGGCGTAAATGTTGGTAGATATTTTAATGCGTTAGAGCGGAGTCGATTTACGCTGGAAAAAAATGTGTGCCAAATTTGTCCACCAGGTGTAAATCTGGCGTCTCCGGTGTTCATGTTGAAGAAATTGTGTAAGCGGAGGTTAGTAATAACAGTAATATTATGCCTTTCTCACCTGCTTGTCATTTTCTGTCCACGTCAATTACATAGACAAACATTTATATGTGTGTTTCTTGCATTCAGAACGCCAGATTTGTACCTGGTGGCCAAAATTGGAACTAATTTTTTTACAGCGTAATTCGATTTTGCTTAACGCATTAGAATACCTACCAACTTTCGCCGCCAAGTGATAATTATAGCCCACACTGGACATCGATGTGTAGCTGCACTTTAATTACAACCACCCCATGCTTGTAGCAAGTAAAAACAAACATTACAGTGTTTAGTCTGAACGAAACAAAAATATTATTATAATGAACTCATTAGATTAATTATAAATAGTACCATGCTCCGTGTAGGTGTCAAGTTCCCTGATACTGTGAAACCTCTGTATCACTGTAACACTCATGAGTTTAATGGTATAGGGGTGAATAATTAATTTACCTCTTAACTGAAATATCATCAAAGCGTCGTCCAAGTCCTTTTTTCTACATTCTTAATTAAAAATATCACTGGAGAAAATAATTTGAGCCGTCTATAGCGGAAAATAATTTCTTCAGCACGGAAGGTCAACATGTAACATTTTTTTGATGGAGTTTGGAGTTTGCCTGATATATACAAAACATATGCCATGATTTAACGATGTGATTAATAAATGTATTTCAGACGAAGGAACACAAAGAAGTAACGTACACCTTTCGTGAAAGTTATCAGCGAATTTGTGGCTCTGAGATTCCGAAAAAGCACTGGACGTTTTGAACTGAAAGGACAATGTCATCTGTCATAAATATAACATACTTTAGAAACCAGGAGATACCGTGGAATGTTACGCACGTTTGAGGACAGCCGTCCATGATAGCTTGTGATAGAAACCGAATTGTGGGTCCTGCTAAACAGATATGTTCAGCGAGATCTGGTCCAAAAAAAAATCAGACTGATCTCTGGCACAGAGGAAAGTGGAAGTATTAATCACAACGCCAGTCTACAAACAGTACTTTTCTCATAGTATTGAAAAACGACTTTCTACTCAACACGTTCATTTCCACCCTTTATATTTTGTTTATAGTAGACGGCGATATTTATTTTTGCCGTACTTCGCGCTAGTGTACTGTAATCAGTTTCGGATTAGTCGGTACAAGCACTGTAGCAACCTCTTTCCGTAGTCACTGGTAATTTTACGCTTTTAATTTCACGTTTACGGCGAGTCAGTTTGCTTTCGATCAATTAGAATCGTCCTCAGGTTGGTGCCCATGTGGTCTTCCTTGTTTGAAAAAGAATTCGACATTACTGAGTCACATTCGAATCTACACTCCTGGAAATGGAAAAAAGAACACATTGACACCGGTGTGTCAGACCCACCATACTTGCTCCGGACACTGCGAGAGGGCTGTACAAGCAATGATCACACGCACGGCACAGCGGACACACCAGGAACCGCGGTGTTGGCCGTCGAATGGCGCTAGCTGCGCAGCATTTGTGCACCGCCGCCGTCAGTGTCAGACAGTTTGCCGTGGCATACGGAGTTCCATCGCAGTCTTTAACACTGGTAGCATGCCGCGACAGCGTGGACGTGAACCGTATGTGCAGTTGACGGAGTTTGAGCGAGGGCGTATAGTGGGCATGTGGGAGGCCGGGTGGACGTACCGCCGAATTGCTCAACACGTGGGGCGTGAGGTCTCCACAGTACATCGATGTTGTCGCCAGTGGTCGGCGGAAGGTGCACGTGCCCGTCGACCTGGGACCGGACCGCAGTGACGCACGGATGCACGCCAAGACCGTAGGATCCTACGCAGTGCCGTAGGGGACCGCACCGCCACTTCCCAGCAAATTAGGGACACTGTTGCTCCTGGGGTATCGGCGAGGACCATTCGCAACCGTCTCCATGAAGCTGGGCTTCGGTCCCGCACACCGTTAGGCCGTCTTCCGCTCACGCCCCAACATCGTGCAGCCCGCCTCCAGTGGTGTCGCGACAGGCGTGAATGGAGGGACGAATGGAGACGTGTCGTCTTCAGCGATGAGAGTCGCTTCTGCCTTGGTGCCAATGATGGTCGTATGCGTGTTTGGCGCCGTGCAGGTGAGCGCCACAATCAGGACTGCATACGACCGAGGCACACAGGGCCAACACCCGGCATCATGGTGTGGGGAGCGATCTCCTACACTGGCCGTACACCACTGGTGATCGTCGAGGGGACACTGAATAGTGCACGGTACATCCAAACCGTCATCGAACCCATCGTTCTACCATTCCTAGACCGGCAAGGGAACTTGCTGTTCCAACAGGACAATGCACGTCCGCATGTATCCCGTGCCACCCAACGTGCTCTAGAAGGTGTAAGTCAACTACCCTGGCCAGCAAGATCTCCGGATCTGTCCCCTATTGAGCATGTTTGGGACTGGATGAAGCGTCGTCTCACGCGGTCTGCACGTCCAGCACGAACGCTGGTCCAACTGAGGCGCCAGGTGGAAATGGCATGGCATGCCGTTCCACAGGACTACATCCAGCATCTCTACGATCGTCTCCATGGGAGAATAGCAGCCTGCATTGCTGCGAAAGGTGGATATACACTGTACTAGTGCCGACATTGTGCATGCTCTGTTGCCTGTGTCTATGTGCCTGTGGTTCTGTCAGTGTGATCATGTGATGTATCTGACCCCAGGAATGTGTCAATAAAGTTTCCCCTTCCTGGGACAATGAATTCACGGTGTTCTTATTTCAATTTCCAGGAGTGTACATGCTGTTCCGCGTCCGGTTGACGCATGTGTGATGGAGCCGTATTTGGAGAGAAGATTGGTTATGTCTTATGGGGATACATGCTGCCGTCAAGGGTCTACTATGATCAGAGTATTGTTTGCCGTGGTGAACTTAGTTAACGTGTGTTGAGGTTAGATTGGTGTTGCTAAGTCGCTATCACTCTGGGGTTAGGCATCACATAGGAACATAGGATCTCATAGGTTGCTACTACTTAATTGAATGGAAGATGATCATAGCGTCATGCATTACTTTTTCACTTCGTCTTACTGAAAATTCAAGGATGTTAAGCATAAAACAGTTTTCACCTTTTCACCTACTCAAGAACTCTGAGATACGGATATGATAATTCTTTTGGTGCTTGTAAAACTGTATTTTACAGTTGGTTTGTGTGCCACGAAGGGCAGGGGGGGGGGGGGGGAAGGGGGGGGAGAGGCAAGGTTTTTATCCAGACTCAGAGTCAGCATGAAAAACTCCTCACCACTCCGCACTATGCAAAGTAGCTTATGTAAGTGGATTTAACCACCTCTGTACTCCCCATTCGCCTCTGCTATGCTTATATATTTTAAATGCCGCATCGCTTGCCTGAAGCGCCACTAGGCGGATTTCGCTCCCGAGGTGAGCAGTTGTCACAATGTTTTGACTCTTCAGTGCAAGTGCCACGTAGCAGCTCGATGATCAGCGTGGCATGGGACGCTGTGTTGCCAGTAGCGCCCCGTTGCGAGCACGTAACGCCAGGAGCTGGCTGCGGCAACTAGTATTCTGTTGAGGCCGGCCGAGCAGCGATTTACGAGCCGTCGCTACACCCTGCTGTTGCACGCTTTGTTCCCAACCCAGCCTACCTAGTTCCTGCTGTTAGCGGCTCAGTAAACCGCACACCGACAGCGACTACCAGGTTCCCGCCTAGCTACTAGCTGGAAATCCCCCCTCCCTCTCCTCCCCCTCCTCCCCCCCCCCCCCCCCCCCCACCGAGTCAAGATAAAGCGGGCCAGCGACTAATACCTGCCAGGTGACTGTCGCTGTTGGAGAAGGCGCACTTGCGAAGAAATACTGGGGAGTTAACATTACGTTGAACGGAGCAGAAATAGGTGATTTTCTGACCACTTTGTTGTTTCCGGAAGATTTGCAAATCAAACGTATAATAAGTCGTGTTTGCAGAACTGTTGCAGGAATATGAAAGCGTGGTAGACACCCTACTCGGAGAAGTTCAGCTTACGTCCTGGAGGGATGTAGGAATTCTCGAGGCAACACGTAGCGGAGACCAAGGGAGTATCGACACCTTAAGAGATTTTTCATTTTGTTTCGGAATCTGTCACTTAGATGGAAAAAATTCATGACACCCTGTGTGACACAGGATGTTAGACACACAGGTGTACCCGAAAAAATCGAAAGGTGCTCAACCACTTCAGAGCTGTGTAAACATTTTCTGTTGCCTCTTAGGCGGTCTTGGGCGCCCTGCCACGGTTCTCGCGGTTGCCCTCGTCGGAGGTTCGAGACTTCCCTCGAGCATTGGTGTGTGTGTTGTCCTTAGTGTAAGTTAGTTCAAGTAGGACTAAGTAGTGTGTAAGCCTAGGGACCGATGACCTAAACAGTTTGGCCCCATAGGAACTTACCACAAAATAATTAAACATTTTCTCAACTCTGCAAACCTGTCGGTATTGCCCCATGTAACTCTGTAATATCGATATTCCTGCAGAATACGGCCAACCGTACGAAATGCAAGTAGAATAAAATTCTTGTTTTAAGAAAACGTATTTTATTATCTTAGCAACATCAAAATATGAACACAGCATGGTTTTCGAAAATAATGTTCAAACTGAAAAAAAAACAGCTTCAGCCTAATTGAAACCTAGAACTGTGTTGATACTTGTTTGATGGTTTCCTTGTGCTTATTTTAGTATTTCTGTTTTTAAAACCGCAAATCCACTTCTCTCCAGCCATATTGGTGATTTTATGAAAATTGTGCTGAAGGTCTTGCCAAACACTTTTGGCAAGAGCGGAGGCAATTTGCCACGGCTCAACCGTGGAAATACCATGAAATAATTGTGCCAGTGTAATCACATTATTGTTCTTGTTCAGATGTAAAAACAGATCGCCCCCCCCCCCCCCCTAGAAAGGCTTCCTGTCTGAGTTTGATTTAAATGTGTAATTTTTAGTAAGTTCAGATCCTTTGTTAAGATGTTCCGTGTTCTCCCTGACTTCACCCTAGTTAGTACCTTTTCCAGGATTTCTTAGGTCCATTTAGCTCTCACTGATTTCCTTTTTCTTTTCCTCACCGTCGGGAATTAGATATACAACCATACTTAACAACTTTTTTTCTGAAGTATAGAGCATGCTGAAATATCGACACCCTGCCGATATTCAACTGCCGATATTACCCCACTCAAAGATCATGGTGGTGACCAGACTGTAATGGTTATCTACCTACATTATAGTTACTACCTTTAACAAAGTATTGAGTCACTTACCTCAATTTAAGCATAAACCAAAAACAACATGAAAATTCAATAAAAATTCATTTTCGCACCACAATAGGATGACATCAACAAGGACCCTTTGCCTCTGCATCCTGATTCTGGCATCTTCCACTATGCTGCAGCACTGTCTCCCCCTGAGCAGAGCGCGAACCACCTGACAGAACGATAACAAAACCAAGAAGTGTCAGTTTTTCCTGGTATTTCGGTACTCCTCCGGTCTCTCCTACACTACGAAGTATCTTGTAAGATTGACTGAAGCAAGGCAAAACTACGTCTATATCACACTGAGGTGACAAACGTCATGGGATACCTCCTAATATCGTGTCGGACCTCCATTTTTAACAAGTCGTTGGAAGTCCCCTGAAGAAATATTGAACCATGTTGCCTCTATATATTCCATAATTATGAAAGTGTTCCTGTCGCACTGTTTTGTGCAGGAACTGACCTCTCGATGATGTCCCATAAAGGTTCGATGAGATTCATCTCGGACGATCTAATTGTCCAGAATGTTCTTCGAACCTGGTGACAGTGTCATCCATAAAAATTACATATTTCTTTGCTGCAAATGGTCTCCAAGTAGCCGAACATAATGATTTCTAGTCAATGATCGGTTTAGCTGGACGAGAGGACCCAGTCTATTCCATGCAAACACAGCACGCGCCATTATGCAGCCACCACCAGCTTGCACAGTGCCTTGTTGATAACCTGGGTCTATGGCCTCGTAGTATCTGCGCACCACTCGAACCTTACAATCAGCTCTTATCAGCTGAAATAGGGACTCATACGACCATGCCACGGTTTTTCAGTCGTCTAGGGTCCACCTGAGATGCTCACGAGCCCAGAAAAGCCGCTGCAGACAGTGTCGTGCTGTTAGCATATGCCCTTTCGTCGGTCGTCTGCCGTCATACCCATTAACCTCAATTATCGTCGCACTGTGCTAACGGAGACGTTGTCGTACGTCCCACATTGATTTCTGCCGTTGTTTTAAGCAGTGTTGCTTGTCTGTCAGCACTGACAAGTAAACGAAAACCCTGCTGCTCTCGGTCGTTAAGTGAATACCATCGAGGTAATGCTTGAAATTTGGTATTCTCTGCACATTTTTGACACTATGCATCTCGGAATATTTAATTATCTAACGATTTCCGAAATGTAATGTCCCATGTTTCTAAGTTCCATTCCGCATTTAAAGTCTGTTAGTTCCCATCGTGTGGCCATAATCACGTCTGAAATATTTTAACATGAATCACCTGAGTGCAAATGACAGTTCCGCCAATGGACAAGCCTTTTCTACCTTGTGTACACAACACTACCACCATCCATATATGTGCATATAGTATTCCATGACTTTCGTCATCTCATCGTATTTGTACATTTAGAATAAAGTTTCGGCAAAGTTGATTCTATTACAATCTGAAATCCTGGAATCGAGTTCCATGATTCAGTATTCTCTTTCCGAAGTACTCTTAGTTAAATTTGTGTATTTCTAGCTGAATACTATCTATACATACACTGAAGAGCCAAAGAAACTGCTACACCTGCCTAATATCCTGTAGGACCCCCGAAAACACGCAGAAGTGCTGCAAGACGACGTAGCAAGGGCTCGACTAATGTCTGAAGTAGTGCTGGAGGGAACTGACACCTTGAATCCTGCAGGGCTGTCAACATTATCCGTAAGAGTACGAGGGTGTGGCGATCTTTTCTGAACAGCACGTTGCAAGGCATCCCAGATATACTCAATAATGTTCATGTCTGGGGAGTTAGTGGCCAGCGGAAGTAGTTAAATTCAGAAGTGTTCCTGGAGCCACTGTGCAGCAATTCGGGACGTGTGGGGTGTCGCATTGCCCCGCTGGAGTTGGCCAAGTCAGTCGGAACCAACACTGGATATGAATGGATGCGGATAATCAGAGAGGATGACTACATACGTGTCACCTGTCAGAATCGTATCTAGAGGTATCATGGGTTCCATATCACTCAAACTCCGCAAGCCCCACATAATTACAGTGCCCCCACCAGCTTGCACAGTCCCCTGCTGACATGCAGGGTGCATGTATTCATGAGGTTGTCTCCATACCAGTAAAATTTGAAAGGAGACTCGTCCAACCAGGCGACATGTTTCCAGTCATCACCAGCCCAGTGTCGCTGTTGACGGCCCACGCGAGGCGTAAAGCCTTGTGCCGTGCGTTATTAAGGCTACACGAGTGGGCCTTCGACACCGAAAGCCCATATCGATGATGTTTCGTTGAATGGTTGGCACGCTGACACTTGTCGATGACCCAGCATTGAAATGTGCAACAATTTGCCCAAGGGTTGCACTTCTGTCAGGTTGAACGATTCTCTTCAGTCGTCGTTGGTCCCTTTCTTGTATGATGTTTTTAGGGCAGCAGCGATGTCGGAGATTTCATGTGTTGCCGGATTCCTGGTACTCAAGGTACACTCGTGAAATGGTCGTACGGGAAAATCCCCACTTCATCGCTCCCTCGGAGATCCTGCGACCCATCGCTCGTGCGCCGGCTATAACACCACGTTCAAACTGACTTGAACCCTGATAACCTGCCGTTGTAGCAGCAGTAACCGATGTAATAACTGCGTCAGACACTTGTTGTCTTGAATAGGCGTTGCCAACCGCTGCGCCGTATTCTGCCTGTTTGCATATTTCTGTACTTGAATACGCATTTCTTTGGCGCTACGTCCACTTTGAAAAATTAATGAATTACTGTGCTGGTAAACCCCTTACGTTATTTGATTTTCAAACAGCTGAGCAAAACTAAACGTACTCAGACATTTCTCTCTTTACTTGTTCTGATCATCACTAAACTGACACACAATATTTTTAGGCAACGCAATCTGACTTTCAATAATCCCTACAAAAGAATGGCCCTGACTAACAATAACCTATACCTTTCATAAATCACTTACCTCGCAAAAATCTTCGTTACCCGAACTACTGCAATACAGCGACTGCCAATACTGCCAGCTAAATAAAAGATTCTAACTACTGAAGGCACTAACTACTGATAGGCATAGTTAGCAAATGAAAGATTTTGATAGAGAACAAACAATGTATTTACCTTAATAGTGTTCAAAAGTCATAATATACAGGGTGATTCAAAAAGAATACCACAACTTTAAAAATGTGTATTTAATGAAAGAAACATAATATAACCTTCTGTTATACATCATTACTAAGAGTATTTAAAAAGCTTTTTTTTCACTCAAAAACAAGTCCAGAGATGTTCAATATGGCCCCCTCCAGACACTCGAGCGATATCAACCCAATACTCCAACTCGTTCCACACTCTCTGTAGCATATCAGGCGTAACAGTTTGGATAGCTGCTGTTATTTCTCGTTTCAAATCATCAATGGTGGCTGGGAGAGGTGGCCGAAACACCATATCCTTAACATACCCCCATAAGAAAAAATCGCAGGGGGTAAGATCAGGGCTTCTTGGAGGCCAGTGATGAAGTGCTCTGTCATGGGCTGTTATCAGCTGCAGACAGTGCTTGAACCAATTTCAGACGATAAGGTTCCATAACTAACCTTTTTCGTAGGACTCTCCATACAGTTGATTGTGGAATTTGCAGCTCTCTGATAGCTCTGCGAGTCGATTTTCCTGGGCTGCGAACAAATGCTTGCTGGATGCGTGCTACATTTTCATCACTCGTTCTCGGCGGTCCAGAACTTTTCCCTTTGCACAAACACCCATTCTCTGTAAACTGTTTATACCAACGTTTAATACACCACCTATCAGGAGGTTTAGCACCATACTTCGTTCGAAATGCACGCTGACCAACTGTCGTCGATTCACTTCTGCCGTACTCAATAACACAAAAAGCTTTCTGTTGAGCGGTCGCCATCTTAGCATCAACTGACGCTGACGCCTAGTCAACAGCGCCTCAAGCGAACAAATGTACAACTAAATGAAACTTTATAGCTCCCTTAATTCGCCGACAGATAGTGCTTAGCTCTGCCTTTTGTCGTTGCAGAGTTTAAAATTCCTAAGTAGTGGTATTCTTTTTGAATCACCCTGTGTATATATATATATATATATATATATATATATATATATATATATATATATATATCAGTTCATGACATCCAGTATTACAAATTTAGTCTTTCTGGCGGGCACACGTCCAGATCGTCCGCTCTTAAAATTCTGCCATCTCTCTCACCACATCCACCACTGCTGGCGGCTCACCTCCAACTGTACAACGCTACGCTCTGTTCACATCCAGCTGCCAAACACTACAATAGCGAATATTCCAACAATGCCAACCAGCCACAGACTGCACACAGCACTGCCAGTGATTTTCATACAGAGCGCTACGTGACGTTACCAATATAAAAACCTAAACAGCCTACTTACAATGTGTCGAGCCGTTAATGTGGCTATGTCAGTGGTGGCTACCCTCAGTTAAGTGCAGTTTGTTCTGCGCTACTTTCAGAATATATGTCTTTGTGTTATTTTCTAAATCTTTTGTTTGTGTTGCGATTTCCCCAGCATCCATTGAAATCGGTGGCTTCCTGCAAATAGCGTCGTAGTCCATGCCTTACCACGGTCTGATACTGTGGGGGGGGGGGGGGGGGGGGGAGTGGGGAATACGAGATTCTCACGTTGTATCAGTACTATATCGCTCACTATCTGAGGAAAGCTCTTTTCATTTAGGCCGCCTGGTATGTGAGAACTGTGGCAGGCAGTCTAGGTGTGGCAGCGCACTAGGACATCCTAACATTCGATCAGACGTGCTATTCAGCCCTGATCGTCAGAAATTCACGGGAACTATAAACAGGTGAGCAACATTGCCTTCCAGGGTAGCGTTTTCTATTAGATCGACCTCAGGCGAGTCGACATATCAGAGTAAAACAGGTCGAGTAGGATCTCCCACAGGTCTCCCTCCACTCCTATTCCTCGCATAGCAGTGGCAAGTATTTACGACGTCTGCCAATTGCGCGCCGGGGATTGCGTCATTAACGAACCGATGCCCGTCAGCCATAAACGAGCTCGGTGGCGGGCTCGGCCCACGCATTAGCGGCCTCTCGTGTTCCTCCTCGGCAGGCTGGAGTTGTCCAGACGCCAACGCCCTGACGACGCGACACGACAGGACACGACGCAGCAGCCAAGCCCGGTAGCGGCAGCAGCGAGCAGCGGCTGCCCGCTGGGACAGAGGCCAGTGGGTCTGGGGGCGACAGGCGTGGGAGAGCTGTCCGGGACCGGGCGTGGGACACCCGTCCGAGCAGACAGCGGGCGGCAGGCGCCCACGCCGTGTTTCCTCTTCTCTTCGCTTCTATCAAACAGCGCGCCCTGCGTTAGCGCGCTGCTACCACTGACCTGCTGAGTGTTGCCGTCCCACCAAGTTGCTCCTAGAATCGAAACCGGACCTTTTTGCGTGAAAGCATACGAGGGTTGAACAGAGAAATGGAAACCCCGCGAGAAACGCACGCTTGACCATAAATGTAGACGCTAGGTAAGCCTGCATGTTGCGCTCTTGTACCCTACTGGCCATTAAAATTGCTACACCAAGAAGAAATGCAGATGATAAACAGCTATTCATTGGGCAAATATATTGTACTAGAACTGACATGTGATTACATTCTCACGCAATTTGGGTGCATAGATCCTGAGAAATCAGTACCCACAACAACCACCCCTGGCCTTGATACGCCTGGGCATTGACTCAATCAGAGCTTGGATGGCGTGTACAGGTACAGCTGCCCACGCAGCTTCAACACTATACCACAGCTCATCAAGAGTAGTGACTGGCGTACTGTGACAAACCCGTTACTCGGCCACCATTGACCAGACGTTTTCAGTTTGTGAGAGATCTGGAGAATGTGCTGGCCAGGGCAGCAGTCGAACATTTTCTGTATCCAGAAAGGCCCGTTCAGAACCTGCAATATGCGGACGTGCATTATCCTGCTGAAATGTAGGGTTTCGCAGGGATCGAATGAAGGGTAGGGCCACGAGTCGTAACACATCTGAAATGTAACGTCCACTGTTCAAAGTGCCGTCAATGTGATCAAGAGGCGACCGAGACGCGTAACCAATGGCACCCCATACCATCACGCCGGGTGATACGCCAGTATGGCGATGACGGATACACGCTTCCAATGTGTGTTTACCGCGTGTCGCCAAACACGGATTCGACCATCATGATGCTGTAAACAGACCCTGGCTTCATCCGAAAAAATGACATTTTGCCATTCATGCACCCAGATTCGTCGTTGAGTACACCATCGCAGGCGTTCCTGTCTGTGATGCAGCGCCAGGGGAACCCGAGCCATGGTCTCCGAGCTGATAGTCCATGGTGCTGCAAACGTCGTCGAACTGTTCCTGCAGATGGTTGTTGTCTTGAAAAAGTCCTCATCTGTTGACTCAGGGATCGAGACGTGGCTGCACGATCCGTTACAGCCATGAGGATAAGATGCCTGTCATCTCGACTGCTAGTGATCCGAGGCCGTTGGGATCCAGCACGGCGTTCCGTATTACCCTCCTGAACCCACTGATTCCATATTCTGCTAACAGTCATTGGATCTCGACGAACGCGAGCAGCAATGTCGTGATACGATAAACCGCAATCGCGATAGGCTACAATCCGACCTTTGATCAAAGTCGGAAACGTGATGGTACGTATTTCTCCTCCTTACACGAGGTATCACAATAACGTTTCACCAGGCAGTGCCGGTCAACTGCTATTTGTGTATGAGAAATCGGTTGGAAACTTTCCTCATGTCAGCACTTTGTAGGTGTCGCCACCGGCGCCAACCTTGTGTGCATGCTGTGTAAAGCTAATCATTTGCATATCACAGTATCTTCTTCCTGTCGGTTAAATCTCGCATCTGTAGCACGTTATCTTCGTGGTGTAGCAATTTTAATGGGCAGTAGTGTATTTGACCATGGACGGCACCTGTGCAATGGTCTCAATACGTTGCCATTGTTACTTGTGGTCAGAACAGTGTTTTCTGCAATTGCGAGTGCATTACGTCGGCGTTAAGTGACTGCGTTTGTGGGAAACTTGTCTTTGCTCGTATGGTGGGTGCTACCGTAATCAAGGTAACTCATGTCTTTGGTGCTTGAAGAGGCAGCATATGGAAGGTTTATACAGCGCATGGGAAAAGGAGAAATACATCATACTGTAATTCACAATGCGGACGAAAATGTGTGACCAGTGATGGTGGCGGATGTTCACTGAAGACAACTGTGACTAAAAGTAAGAGGATGACAGCTGCAAAAATCACTACAGAACTGAATGTTACACATTCGCGAACACTGTCAGCACCGGAGCAACACGAAGGGTGCTCCGTAAGCAGGAAACTGATGGTTGAGCAGGAATTTCAAAAACATTCATTAGTGATGCAAATGCCTCTAATAGCTGTCAGTCTGTTGTGCGAAAGGAGCGCAGTAAGACGGGTCGACGTGGAGACATGACGGAATGGCAGGAAGGAGCTCTGGTGTCCATGTCCACTAGGAGAATGGAGTTGCCCGATTTGATCCTGTGTCTATGTGGACTGTTTACCATCTCTAAAAGTACGACCATGCTCCACAGCATAAGGACAGTGGCTTTAAAAAGATTCCAGTCGTTAGGGACTGGAGATGTGCGTCAATCTACGTCAGTCGCAAATCCAACAGGAATTGCTGCTGTCAGTAGCAGTAAACTTGAAGATTCGACGCATCCAGGTGGCCTTCTCCATCCCTCCTTCACGTAGATGATGGTATCGCATGGTCGAATAACCAAAGTCACGTCACTATATCTTTATAGGATGTGTCAAGATCATCCCAGCGAATTCCATGATAGAAATGTGTTAAACATTTTGCACTCTTTTGTGTTTCAGCACACTTCATATCCTTCAAAGACCTCAGAGCAGCAATGTTTTGCTGAGAATGTCTCTATGATTCCAGCATTCTCTATGTGTGCTATGAATGCAACATCTTTAAATCTCTGGGTATGGTGCAGCACCTGTTCATTTATACAGGTCGTTGCACAACATCAGTGAACGAGCAGGTATCAATCACATGGTCATGTAGAACTAGAGCGTACGCTGCAGCGTTTTCTGAGAAATTTATGGAAGATTCAAATTTAATTTTTGAATCTATAGGCCTGGATTTTATGATCTCTTTCGGTGTTGAGCGGTCTATTACAACGACTGGCCTCACTCACTGAATTTCTGTAGACTGAGCAGACATCCCTCCTCTTCATAGTGTGAAGCACAGAACCTCACATACATGCCATATGCTAGAATGTGTACGATTTCATCCCACTGCAGGTGTAAATTATTATATGGTTAGAATTTGGAGTTCAGGTAGACTCTGGCATTAGTTAACGTGAAATTATCAAATTTGGTGGAATCATTTGCAATTCCCTCTTCTATTGGTCTGAAACGCAAGTATGATGGATCTGGGTGTTTCCATCTGAGAGATCTTAGCTGATCAGGTTTGTCTTCTTGCAGTAGGCAGCACTGGGTATTAAATAACAGCAGAAATATACCGACATTCAGAACTTACAAATCTTCAAATGGTGCTCATCCGACGCTGTGATCTTTGGAATTTTCCATATTATTTTGTTGGTAGTGTTCTCTTTCTACTCTTGAGCTCCTTGAATGCATGAGCTATTACGCATTGCACTCTGTATCAGAATAAGTTCCAGTTTAGCATTCAGAACAACCTGCCGCATGTCCTCATAGTATCCTACAACCAAGTTTAAAGGTGTACACACAGTAGATTTCTTGTACTCTTCTACTGTTCTATCCACTGCCTTGTTAGTAAAACATTCAGCATTTCCGAAATCGTTCAAATCCGAGGGAGAAGCAGAGACATACGTTTTAAGAGAACATGTTATGACTATATTGCGTGAATGATCAATCTCGATCCCGTTAATTATGTGTAAGTTTCGATACCACTGTAGCGGTACCATCCTTTTTCGTAAATGATCCATCAAGATATAAAAAACTATAGCATGGTAGGGTTAAGGTGTATTGGTGTTGGATGACAATCCTGATTTCATGTTTCTTGTTAAATGTAGTTGACGCATAGGGTTTATGTGAGAAGTGTTCCTGGTGTTTAAAATTCACGTCATATTCCATCAGGCTAGTTATTTCGAACGACATCAATGTGCGGCATCAGACACAGTTGATATCCTGGTCCACAATACGGAGATGCAGATAGTCCAAAGACTGAACTGCCACTGGATGGTACATAGCGTTGGTAAGAGGTCTTATACCCTGTTTCCACTGATGGGAAGAATCCGTAAATTGTGTAAATCAATCTGTTGTCGAGATAAAAGTCTGTTGCGCTGTTACATTCGACACGAATTGTACTGACAGAGAGTATATCCACTGACTGGTCGGATCTGTAGAATTTATTATGATCCTCCTTCAAAACCTGTCCTTTTGTAAAGCCCAGTAACCGTCCTATTGATTCTTCCTGGTTATGTCAATCGCTAGACTCATCGTCTTTATTTCATATTTAAGTGTATTGATGTTTGCAAGTAGCACAATACCTTTCCCAAAGCGTCTTAAAACTTCGTTTAAATAGTCAATATCGTACCCACCAGGTTCTATTTACGCAATTCCTTTTCCACCATTAATTTCCAGATGAAGCTTTTTGTTAACCTCTGTGGTATTCGGAATGCTGTTGTATGTCTCCAGTCCAGTCAGCGCAATACTTCACTCCCCATTTATTACTTCAATTGGTGGGAAGTAATTCGCGCTTAATACTGACGATAGTTCTTTTAAAGTCAGCGTATACGACATTGCAGTGTGAACTTTAACTGATGGTTGGCTGCTTAATGCATCTCTTTATAAACATGCTTCACCGGCCGAAGTGACCGAGTGGTTCTAGGCGCTTCAGTCTGCAACCGCGCGACCGCTACGTTCGCAGGTTCGAATCCTGCCTCGGGCACGGATATGTGTGATGTTCTTAGGTTAGTTAGGTTTTAGTATTTCTAAGTTCTAGGGGATTGATGACCTCAGATGTTGAGTCCCACAGTGCTCAGAGCCATTTGAGCCATATAAACATGCTCCCTCGTTAACTTAGGAGGAACATGATGCACAGACAAGTAGGTACTAAAGTCTTGGTAGCGATGAAAATTGTAGAGCACACGTCTTCTCTCGCAAAGTATCGTTGTAACTCTTCTGGCGACTGCAAGCCTCCAGATGAGTCGAAATATTAGATTTTACTTTTATTTTTCTTAACATACGCCACCCAGTGTGTTTCTGTTTCTCCAGCAAAATCTAAATTCACAATACCACATTCCACAGGTTTCCACACAGTCTTTGGTGATGTATCCCGCGTAAGGACACCACAGAATCTTCTCATGCTGAATTTCTTTCCCGACAAACTTGAGCAGACGCGTATTTGTAAGCGGTCTGTCCTGTTGGATGGCTAACGTACTTTTTCATTTATTAACAGACCTTTCTTGTAAACTTGAGCTTCATAAATAGTCCTTTTCCGATGTCTGCTGCTTTCATCATGCAGCTATGTCTCCTTGCTTCCTCTAGTTGTTCCTGGGAGTTGTGTGCGTTCTTCGCCGTTCTGGCAATGGCCGCAGATTCACCAGCCAACGAACCCATCGCTGAGAGATCTGCGAGGGCAGGAATTCCACCCAATGTCTTGGGTATCGACACAACCCTGGGTGCTTTAACCCGTCCTTTATGTTGGAGGACACTTTTAGCTGCATACATCGCTGTCAGGATACAGTGTTTTAAACACTCTTGCCCTAGCTCCCGCTTCTTCTTGATCCTTGTCTTCTTCATCTTCAGCGCGTGACATGTAGCATTCATAACTTGCTTGAAATTCATCACCCCTAAGCCCAACTTAATTCTACACTCATAATTTTATCAACTGCGGGTACTGCAATGTGCTGTTCTATACCAATATCCTTTCTCGCATATATTGCCTTGGTTTATATCAGCTGGCATTCGATCTGCAGCGGGACGTCCTGGGAGATTTTTATGTTTTACGTGTGCAATCTCGTGTTCCAAATACGGCTCGTCAAGCTGGTTAATATCCTTATCACCACGAGTCAAGCATTTCTGAAGCTTTGTACCAGGTCCAGCGTAGTTAAACCCCGGAATGTGCAATTCGACGGGAAGTTTGTCGAGAAGATCACTGCCTTCTATAATGCGTCTCCTATTACGCATGTTATGCTACTGTGCATCCCATTATTTAGCAGATCATCATTGCCTATGCAGCTTTTTTGTGTTGCAGGAAAATCAAGCCATTTAACTAGTGCTCTATTCCTTCCACGTCTTATGACATGCTCTACAAGAAACACGTGCAATTCTGAGCTCTTCTACATTTCCTTGGCGTAATCCCAACATTTCAATGTCAATGCTATTCTTTAACTAGTAAATTCTGTGGTTTGTTGTCTTCACTTTGGAAACTGTGAATATCGCACTCGATCCGTTTGGGAGGTATGACTTCTCAAACGCTGTTTTGTGTTTTGAGATATGTTCCAAATCTCCTACAATGAATTTCTGTTTACGTGAATCCAACATTTTAATACGATAGTATAGCATCCATGAGCCCATTATCACAAATATCTATTGGTCTCATTTATTGTGCTATGTTTGGTTCGATTATACTGTGCAGTTGTTTCTTGGAGCATATCTGTCCGTTTCTATGAGCCGCGAAGATTCAAATGCGTTCACATTTGACCTTCTATTGTTCTGTTCATACGTTCCATGATACTCGCATTCACGTGAGTGAATGTTGAATAGTGATGTATTCCATACCACTGCATCGCAGTTTTGAAATACCTGTTGTAAAACTCTCCACTGTGATCTGTTTGCAGGTTGTCCAGGCATCGATTCGTCCCTGTCTGCAACAAACGCTGAAATACATCTGCGACATTTCTCCCTTTTTTTGTTTTAACAGGTAATACCCAGGCAAATTAGGAGAATGCATCAATAACTATTACAATATTTTTGAGTCCATTATTCTCATGTGAATATTCTCTCATATCTACAAGATCAGCCATCTATAAGACATCCAGACAAGATCAGCCTACCATAAGTCATATAAACTTTTAGTCATAACATGCCTATGAGGGTATGTTTTGCATGCTGGTTTGTGCAATTCTCAAACTGCTGTCTCCATACTCATTCTATTATACAGGGAAACATTTGTTGAGTTGTATGAAAAAACGTAAATTACAAACTACGACTTGCATACACTTTATTCAACACATAAACGTCACTACAGATATTCAGATTTAGGCTACGATGTGTTCAATATGCCTGCTATCCTTGGTGATGTGTGGAGCAGACGAATAGCAAAATTCTGCATGATCGTCCTAAGTGTCAGAGCACCAGTGTTGTCGATGACCACCTGAATGGCTGTTTTCAGCTCAAAAATGGTTTTGGAGTATTGCTGTACACCCTGTCTTTAATACAGCCCCACAAAAAGGAGTCGCATGTGTTCAGATCTGGAGAATATGGCGGCCAATCGAGGCCCGTACCAGTGGCCTATGGGTACCCCAGAATTACAATGCGGTCCACAAAGTGCTCCTCAAGGATGTAAAACACTCTCCTACTTCGATGTGGTCGCGCTCCGTCTTTCATGAATCATATATTGTCGAAATCAGGGTCACTTTGGGTAATGAGAATGAAATCGTCCTCCAAAACCTTCACATACCACTCGGTAGTCACTGTGGCGTCGAAGAATATCGCAACACTTATTCTGTGACTGGACGTTGCACACCACACAGCCATCTATTGAGGCTGAAGAGACTTCTCGATCGCGAAATGCGATTTCTCAGTTCCACAAATGCGCCAATTCTGCTTATTGATGAACCCATTTAAATGAAACTGGGCTTCAACAATAAGGCGCATGCACATGCACATATTAATTGCCATCATGCCTCATGGCCAACCATGAGCAGGCAATTCGAATAATTCAAGCCTGAAAGTTTGGTTGTATTGGCGAGGGGCTGGGGAGGGGGAGGAGGAGGAGGAGGAGGAAGAGGAGAAGGAGGGGTGAGGGCCCTTCTCAGAAGGATGAATTATCCCCAGGGGGTCATAAATCAACTGCAAGGGGTCACAAACCATTAGCAGAACAATAGGTTAAGAGGAGGTAGTGAGGGTCATAAATCAGTCAGATGTCACTAATTAATTTGCATATCAATTTGATATTATTAGTGGTCTCATATTAGCTTTGCCCCACTATTGTTGGATACCTCAAAAAAGGCCATTCCTCACAGAGGCATACTAAATAGTATGTGGGCCAAACTACACAGAAGCTAACTGGAGACAAGTAATGTGATCCAATCAGTCGCTGTTCTGCCTCTTTTCAAAGAAGGTACACTGAAAATCAAGAAGGTGCTTAATCAGCAGCATGTGAAAGATGTAGATCAGGCTGTAGTTGTTCTCTGATGTTTTGAGGTTTATCATACTATGATTTAGGCCCTCTCATTCAGAAAACGTATACACAGTTTCAAATATGGACATCTTCTAGCTATAGAATGGAATGAGAACAATGAAAATTTGTAATGGGACAACTTACACCTCGATTTCTCGCTTGTCGCCATTTGTCGCCTTAACAATTTCGGCTACCCGTTCACTCTTCACGGACAGACTAAAACGTCTTTATAACGTCTTCCATATGTCATTAACCTGCACTTGTACACTTACTGGAATTCTCGTACAGGGGAGACATTTAATCGAAAGTCACTAGCCTGGTATCAACGGATAAATAATAACGATGTTTAACGAGTAACGAATCCCCTATGAAAAATGTACCGTATCCCATCTTCTCTCTTCTTTGCTACGTGTATATATTACCGTTCGTCTAAAACCACATTCTGCCCTTTCTTGCGGTTTGCAATTGTGGTTGCCATTTTGGCATGTCCTACACGAGAATTACATTCAGGGGAAGAACAGCCACGTTTGAATCGTTTCTCAACTAAATAAAATGAAGGAGCAGAGTCTTCACAAACCTATACCAACTGAAGATGAGTTTCTGTGGGCGCTAATTCATCCAAAGACAACACTTTACAACGTAATGGCGGAACGGTAACCCAGTTTACGCAGCTGAAAGAAACATCGATTTCACGACTACTTTAGAAATTTGTATAAACAAAGTTATCCACAGTTATTACGCTGTGCCTGTGTTTGTAAGAAGTACAAAGCATGGATGTCCAAAGAAACATTGTATCATAATTCTTGCAAACACAGGTGATGAATTATCATACACTCTGATTCAGATTACTGTGAACATGAACTAAGGTTTTTATTTCAACACTAAGTTGAGCACCCAGCACTGCCTGAGTTCATATTAATTCCAATCACCTACTAGTCTGTCTTCTCCTTCCCACCCCCCTAACCACCGCCTCATATCCTCTTTCTCTGACCATCTGCTCCTCCTCCCTCTATTCATCTCATCCTCCCCCTTTTAAGTAATTTTTTTCCTCCCCCTCTATCTCCTACCTACTCCACTAAGTCCATCTCCTCCATCCCATCTCCTTATCTACATCCTCTTCCTCCCTTCCCTACTACTGCACATCTTCCCCTTCTCTGCCTATCTCCTTCTCTCTCCCCTCTCTATCTCCTAATCTTTATTTCTCTACCTGCTACTCCTGCTCCACCCCTCTGCTCTTTTCCCCTCTGTCTGTCTCCTCCCCCTCTCTCTGACCATCTCCTTTTTCCCTGGCTCTGCCTATCTTCCCCTCCCCCATTTATCTGTCCATCTCTCCCTCTTTCCTTTCTCTGTTCAGTTCCCTCTTCCTCCCTCTCTGTCTATCTCCAACTCTTCCCTCTCTCTGTCCATCTTTCGCCTCCCTCTCTTTGTCCATCTCTTTCTCTCCCCTCTCTGTCCATTTTCCTCTTTCCCTCTCTCTCTGTGCTGGAAGATTTGTTTTCGCATTTGTTTCATCACGTGTGTCACCCATCTAGCACGATGTTTAACGAGTAACGAATCCCCTATGAAAAATGTACCGTATCCCATCTTCTCTCTTCTTTGCTACGTGTATATATTACCGTTCGTCTAAAACCACATTCTGCCCTTTCTTGCGGTTTGCAATTGTGGTTGCCATTTTGGCATGTCCTACACGAGAATTACATTCAGGGGAAGAACAGCCACGTTTGAATCGTTTCTCAACTAAATAAAATGAAGGAGCAGAGTCTTCACAAACCTATACCAACTGAAGATGAGTTTCTGTGGGCGCTAATTCATCCAAAGACAACACTTTACAACGTAATGGCGGAACGGTAACCCAGTTTACGCAGCTGAAAGAAACATCGATTTCACGACTACTTTAGAAATTTGTATAAACAAAGTTATCCACAGTTATTACGCTGTGCCTGTGTTTGTAAGAAGTACAAAGCATGGATGTCCAAAGAAACATTGTATCATAATTCTTGCAAACACAGGTGATGAATTATCATACACTCTGATTCAGATTACTGTGAACATGAACTAAGGTTTTTATTTCAACACTAAGTTGAGCACCCAGCACTGCCTGAGTTCATATTAATTCCAATCACCTACTAGTCTGTCTTCTCCTTCCCACCCCCCTAACCACCGCCTCATATCCTCTTTCTCTGACCATCTGCTCCTCCTCCCTCTATTCATCTCATCCTCCCCCTTTTAAGTAATTTTTTTCCTCCCCCTCTATCTCCTACCTACTCCACTAAGTCCATCTCCTCCATCCCATCTCCTTATCTACATCCTCTTCCTCCCTTCCCTACTACTGCACATCTTCCCCTTCTCTGCCTATCTCCTTCTCTCTCCCCTCTCTATCTCCTAATCTTTATTTCTCTACCTGCTACTCCTGCTCCACCCCTCTGCTCTTTTCCCCTCTGTCTGTCTCCTCCCCCTCTCTCTGACCATCTCCTTTTTCCCTGGCTCTGCCTATCTTCCCCTCCCCCATTTATCTGTCCATCTCTCCCTCTTTCCTTTCTCTGTTCAGTTCCCTCTTCCTCCCTCTCTGTCTATCTCCAACTCTTCCCTCTCTCTGTCCATCTTTCGCCTCCCTCTCTTTGTCCATCTCTTTCTCTCCCCTCTCTGTCCATTTTCCTCTTTCCCTCTCTCTCTGTGCTGGAAGATTTGTTTTCGCATTTGTTTCATCACGTGTGTCACCCATCTAGCACGATGTTTAACGAGTAACGAATCCCCTATGAAAAATGTACCGTATCCCATCTTCTCTCTTCTTTGCTACGTGTATATATTACCGTTCGTCTAAAACCACATTCTGCCCTTTCTTGCGGTTTGCAATTGTGGTTGCCATTTTGGCATGTCCTACACGAGAATTACATTCAGGGGAAGAACAGCCACGTTTGAATCGTTTCTCAACTAAATAAAATGAAGGAGCAGAGTCTTCACAAACCTATACCAACTGAAGATGAGTTTCTGTGGGCGCTAATTCATCCAAAGACAACACTTTACAACGTAATGGCGGAACGGTAACCCAGTTTACGCAGCTGAAAGAAACATCGATTTCACGACTACTTTGGAAATTTGTATAAACAAAGTTATCCACAGTTATTACGCATCATGAACGGAGAAAAATTAATTGATAACAACGTCATCTATGTGAAAAGTCGTGAATTTTCAGCCTGTCCTCGAACGCTGAAAAGAAATGTCCTGGTCCACGTAAAGTTGACACTTTCAATAAACAAGCAACGTGACTCTGAACAAAGACTAAACGCTGCGACATTTCTAATCTCGAGCGGACGCAATAATTTTTCGATATGCATAAGCAATCGTGAAGAAATTTCGTAATGAAAATACTTCACGATTTACGAAATGATAGCACAGGCCTGGCTGCGTAGAGAGAAGCGAACCAGCTTCCACCAGTGCCCCTCAATGGTCTTGCCGAACCTGAATAGCTTGCCTGTAAGTCAGTAATGTCATTGTCGCACGCGCGCAGACCCAGTGCGATAGTAAGTAAGAGAAACGTCGTCACATCTAACAGCATTAGGCTTTCTTTATGGTATCTCGTCCCCTGCTGTGCTTGCATTGCACTCCGCATAAGCTGACACATTCTGCGACATATAGAGGTTTACGAGGCTGAAAGTATAATATCCTACGCTGACGTCGAGTAATATTTAGACCACAGTACATTAGTCTTTGTCATTTAATAAACGACTTTCCGGTATCGGTAACAAGCACGAAATGTTTCTAAGTCTCCGTAACAAATTGATACTTACTTATGTGATGTACGCAACTCGTTGCGGCTTAGCCTTCAGTCTCAGCTCTCATCTCCCCCTCCATAAGACTCATAGAGGAGAAGGGGGATAAGAAGAAGGAGTTTCTCGTCTAAAGTTTAACGCCCCATCGACATACAGTTGTACGATAATGACGGAAGCTGAAGAAATGAATTAAAATTTGTGCTATGTCCGGGAGTTGAACCCAGGTCTTCTCAGTTACTAGGAGGGTATGCTAGTCATTACAGTTCATAACCCCAATTAGATGAGGGGTGCATTACATGAGAGAGTCTGGAAGTGAAGTAGCTGTCATTGTGTGGATTGGGCGGAAGGAAGTTTTAGATTAAGCTGCTCTCATTTCAGTCTAGATTGTGAACACTGTGGAAAATCTTTCTACTATTTTAATAAGGATAAAACACAGTCGTCAGCTGCACAAAAACTTTATTTGGTTCACTTTACCCCACCAAATGAAGCTTTTCTTGTGCAGCCCATGACTGTTTTTTTTATCTTTTTTGAAATATTCTGCAGCTGCTGAACTACAACTATGAACAAAATCACAAACTCTCTAATATTGTTAACTCTTTCTGCTACGTCCTATTAGTTAAATACGTAACGAATTGAGAAAGTGAAATTTTATCTCTGTCAAAATAAACAAGGTATAATAAATCATTACTTTCAGAATGATGAAACTGATTGAAATTCCGTTGGCAACAGATATCATTTATTTAGAAAGAGATAGCATATTAGAGTGAGGTACCTTCTGGTCAATCTGTCCTGCCTCTTTATTAAAAGCAACAAAAAATGTTCCTTTGCAACATAAATCTCCATTGGAATAACAAAATCGGAAATTGTTGGTTATTGTAATGCCCAGCAGAGTCTGCTGATGATGGCGGTGTCTGGTTTGTTGTGCGCTCAACTGCGCGGTCATCAGCGGCCGTACCATGCTCAGATTTTTACACTGTCCAATATTTTTCACAGGCCAATCTAGCCACAGTCACGAATGATGATGATGATGATGATGAAATGATGAGGACAACACAAACTGCGAACTCTCACCAGAGTATAATAATTTCTATTCTCTTTAATCGGGGTGCAATCACCCCTTGTGAGGCAAACTGAGGAATTACTTGATTGAGAAGTAGCGGCTCCGGTCTCATAAACTGACATACGGCCGGGAACGCGGTGTACTGACCACATGCCCCTCCATATCCGCATCCAGTGACGCCTGTGGTTTGAGGATGACACGGCGGCCGGTCGGTACTCTGTGCTGCTGGACCCGGCGGAGGTTCGAGTCCTCCCTCAAGAATGGGTGTGTGTGTTTGTCCTTAGGATAATTTAGGTTAAGTAGCGTGTAAGCTTAGGGACTGATGACCGTAGCAGTTAAGTTCCATAAGATTTCACACACGTTTGAACATTTGCTCGGTACCGTTGGGCCTTCCAAGGCCTGTTCGGACGGAGTTATAGTTATTTATTCTCTCTAATCTCCGTACGCAAAATGGCAGTTTAATCTCGAGTAACAAATATTCATATCTTACAATGTCAATAACTGAAGCCCTACAGAAATTTATTTTTCTTCCGTTGTCTACATCTACATCTACATACATACTCCGCAATCCACCATACGGTGCGTGGCGGAGGGTACCTCGTACCACAACCAGCATCTTCTCTCCCTGTTCCACTCCCAAACAGAACGAGGGAAAAATGACTGCCTATATGCCTCTGTACGAGCCCTAATCTCCCTTATCTTATCTTTGTGGTCTTTCCGCGAAATGTAAGTTGGCGGCAGTAAAATTGTACTGCAGTCAGCCTCAAATGCTGGTTCTCTAAATTTCCTCAGTAGCGATTCACGAAAAGAACGTCTCCTTTCCTCTAGAGACTCCCACTCGAGTTCCTGAAGCATTTCCGTAACACTCGCGTGATGATCAAACCTACCAGAAACAAATCTAGCAGCCCGCCTCTGAATTTGTTCTATGTCCTCCCTCAATCCGACCTGATAGGGATCCCAAACCCTCGAGCAGTGCTCAAGAATAGGTCGTATTAGTGTTTTATAAGCGGTCTCCTTTACAGATGAACCACATCTTACCAAAATTCTACCAATGAACCGAAGACGACTATCCGCCTTCCCCACAACTGTCATTACATGCTTGGCCCACTTCATATCGCTCTGCAATGTTACGCCCAAATATTTAATCGACGTGACTGTGTGAAGCGCTACACTACTAATGGAGTATTCAGACATTACAGTATTCTTTTTCATATTCATCTTCATTAATTTACATTTATCTATATTTAGAGTTAGCTGCCATTCTTTACACCAATCACAAATCCTGCCCAAGTCATCTTGTATCCTCCTGTATCCTCCTAATCCTTCTGAAATCAAAGCCAGCGAGATAAAGTATGCCAGAGATTTAAGTTAACGGCGCTGCGTCCCCGGTGCAGCAGGAATAGCTGCTAGACCAGAGACAATTCACTTGTTTGTCGAAGATCGTATTTTCAAATATTTTTTGGTTGCGAACCTACACCTCAAAACATTAGCGTAAGCTCGAAAGAAATGTTTCCCACACATAAGGCGATTAAAATCATAGTGGTCAACTGCAGAGGCTTTCGCAAAGAATTGCCAGAGTTTGCAGTACTCCAAAAACGTAGTGGAGCACACGTAATACTATTGTAATTCTAAGGACGGAATGGGAGTTAAATCTCGAAATCGACACCAGTGATATTTTCAGGGCAAGTCTAATTGGGAGGATAGGCTCATGAAGAATCGAGGTCACAGCAAACAAGAAGAAGGAAACCACTAGAATAGAAATTGAAGCTGTATGTAAGACTGTTTGGACAAGATTCAGTATCGAAGGTAGACATAAACTTGTAATTGATTCTTTCTGTCGACCGCTACACTTTGTCTCAGATTTGACCGAAAACTTAGAGAAGACATCAGCTCACCAGTATGTTCGTGAGTCACAGTTTAATCTTTCGTGGAGATTTTTATCACTCAACAATCGATTGGCGTAATTACACTTTAGTCAGTGGTAGACGGAACATGGCAAGCTTTCTCATGCCAATCAAAAGGATTTCTGCAGCCCCCCACCCCCCTCCCCCGTTAGGCTGACAAAGCTAGAACATTACCTCTGCTGCCGAAACCGAAATGACGATCTCCACGCCGGCCGGAGTGGCCGAGCGGTTGTAGGCGCTACAGTCTGGAACTGCGCGACCGCTACGGTCGCAGGTTCGAATCCTGCCTCGGGCATGGATATGTGTGATGTTCTTAGGTTAGTTAGGTTTTAGTATTTCTAAGTTCTAGGGGAATGATGACCTCAGAAGTTAGGTCCCATAGTGCTCAGAGCCATTTGAACCATTTGGCGATCTCCACCTTTTGCTTTGCCTCACCTAGCGGCGGGCGAACAAATAAAAACTGGTCACATAAACTTATTTCTCGAATAGATATTTAAAATCGTCATTTCTCCTGTTCTCCGTCTTTCCTTAATTGCCATAATTCATGTAAGTATGTTCCGTCTATGCAAGTAACTGAAGGCAATTTGCATATTGCCCTACGCGTTTCATTTCTCTTATTTGTGAAGCGTATTCAGTGACCTGTAATACATGCTTATTTTTATACATACAATACGCATAATATGTGATAAATACAATATATTGTTATGTTACCGTTTGTCGTGTTTTGCTCTTGTTTTTTAATTTAGATTCAACTTTTGTAGCACAAATTTCGTAGTATGAAATTATCGTTCGGTGTTACTTACGATTTCCAACGCTGTTAACTCATGCTTGTAGTCTGGAGATTTATTCGTTAGGTTCCATGCTCCAGCTGGCCGATTTCTGGAGTTATTTCACCCACATTTCCCACATGGCATGTATCACACGCACTTTCCATTTTATGATCAACATATGTGTGTTTTCGGTGTGTCCTGTTGCCAACTGTTGTTGTGTGTTTATCTGTCGTATTTTTTTGTGTTGTGTGCGTGGTTTCATATTTTTCATTTGGTGTGTGTGTGTGTGTGTGTGTGTGTGTGTGTGTGTGTGTGTGTGTGTGTAATGGTGCAATGGAGGAAGAAGGGGGAGAGAGGGTGAGGGAGAGTCATTAATTAATAATTTATCCTGGTTACGTTTCGATTTGTTATTGTTTTGATGGCTAGCATGATCAGAGAGTTATTGCTTTTATATAAAAAGTTGGAAAAATTAAAATTGCTATTCTATTATAAGCATCTCGCATTGAAGTCCGCGCTAAATTTCGAGATTCCCTAAAAGACCGCCAATCTTGGGGATTTTGCGCCTGTTTAAATTTGTCATGTTTTTTTCGTTGTTTCTGCAACAGTGTTCTTACCCGTTTTGTGTAACAAGGATAATCAGCTTTATCGTTAATTAATTTATTTGGTAGGAATCTCTCAGTTGCTGCTGATACTATTTCTCTGAATTCAAGGCACATCTGGTCTACATTTATATTGTTAATTTGGAAGGAGGGGAGATTATCTTCCAGGAAGGCGTGAAGTGAATTTGTATCTGCTTTTTTGAATAGGCATATTTTTCGTTTTTATAGCTTCAGGCAAATGCCCGGATGGTTCCTCTGAAAGGGCACGGCTGACTTCCTTCCCCATCCTTCCCTAATCCGATGGCGCCGATGACCTCGCTCTTTGGTCCCCTGAGTCAAATCAACCAACCAAGCTCATTAGATCCATGACCTATCCATCTGACCTTCAGCGTTCTTCTGTAGCACCACAGTTCAAAACTTCTATTCTCTTCTTGTTTAAACTGTTAATCGTGCACGGACAAGACTAGACTCCAAACAAATACCTTCAGAAAACGCTTTCTAACAAATCTATATTGGATGTTGGCAAATTTCTCTTCTTCAGAAACGCTTTTCCTGTTATTGCCAGTCTCCTTTCAAGACACTGTCCATTTCATTCAACTGTTCCTCCAACTTCTTTGTTGTCTCTGACAGAATTACAATGTCACTGGCAAACCTCAAAGTTTAATGCCTCTTGACTATAACTGCCGTGTGGTTTCTGTACAAGTTGTATATAACTTTTGAGCCCTGTATTTTCTCTCTTCTACCTTCAGAATTTCAAAGAGTGTAGTCCAGTCACATTGTTAAAGGCTTCCTCCAAATCTACAAAAGCTATAAACGTGTGTTTGCCTTTCCTTAATCTGTTTGCTTTGGTAAGTTGTAGCGTCAATATTGTCACGCATGTTATGCATTTCTCCGGAACCCAAACCGATCTTCCCAGATGTAGGCTTCGACCAGTTTTTCCAGTGTTCTATACGTAACTAATGTCAGTGTTTTGCTGCCATGACTTATTAAACTGATAGTTCGGTAATATTAACATCTGTGAGCAGCTTATTTATTTTGAACTGGAACTGTTGCATTGTTTTTGGGATATACTCGATCTCGGCAACTTTCAGTGGCCACAGGAAGAGTGCTGTGAAAGAGTCAGTTACTCCCGCACTCGAACTCAGCAGCTTTGTATACACGTAGCAGGACGGCTCGATGAAAGGTACGAGTCAACGGGTGTTTCTAGCCGTTTGTGCAGGGTCATATAATGTTTCGTTGTGTAACTGAAATTGTCATCGAAGCGAAAAATATGGCATATTACTACTTATCGTAGTAATATGCGTTTAACCTGCAATGGCTATAAATTGAAACATTATAGAACTCTTCTAGGAACTGACGAAAGTGGGTGGCGATGTTGTGGTAAAACTTGACGGCGTTCCATTACATTATTTACAGTAATCAAGGAAAATTTATTTTCGGGTTTGGAAGGCACTCGTGACCACACACCATTTCCAGAATACTTGTTAGACGTGATAATGTCATTGAATTCTGTTAAAACAAAAGGCGATGTTTTGTATGAAAGACCGTAAAAGCTTATACGCAACCAAGTTAATGACAATCCAACAACCGTGAACATATTAACGAGGAGGGATGTAAGGTGTATTTGCAAGGATATTACTCATTCTCTTTTGAGGAACATGCCGAAGGTCCCAAAATCCTCGATGGTAATTCAGGTTGCCTTCCCTCAGGTGGAAGTGACAACTGCAATGATTTGGCAAATGGCAATTTTATTTTTTCAGCAGGCTCCACTGTACAATACTTATGTCAGCAGCAAACTATGCTGATAGACGGTACTTCTCAATACACAGGGAAACGCCTTTTGCAGCTATTCACGATCCTTCAGTAGTCTTGAGGTTCTTATATATCACTAGTGTTGAGCCCTATAAAAGATAAGAAGAAGGAAGCATACCTGCAAATCATACAGTGTGTTCAAGATGAAACTGGGAAAGGGCAACTGTCTTTTAATAAAAAAAACGCTGGTAACTGGCTTCAAGCAACCCAAGCATAAGAGTACAAGGTTACCTTCCCATCAGTCAACATTACTGGTCGTCGGTTTCACCTGGCTCAAGCTTGGTAAGTGTAACTGTAATTCTTATTTTGAGAAACCGGATTATTGTTGATCGACAAACCTTCGTAATTAGTACAGAATATTATTTGGCTTCATTTAAAACATAGAAGATTACAGTTATTGCCAAAATTACCTTATTCCTAAAATTCACTATGCATCAGGCACACTACCGAGTGTTTTGTGTATTGCTTAAGTCGTTGGCTTTAAAAAAATTTGCCTTGTAAATTTCCATAAACATTTTTTTCACATATGTCAAGCGGTGAAGAATACAAATATTTTATTTGTCTTCCATGTACAAAGATCAGAACAGTGAAAAAGGCCAATGCCCGCATTACATTTTTGGGTTAGTTACTTAAAGATTCACGTTGCTCCTGTGATTTCTGCTGACCTGATCAGCACAGAGTCACGAGACCAAACGCATCAAACTTGCCGCTTATGTAACTGAAAATTAAGTTGATGACGAAGAAGATACTCTATTTCCACCTCATGTTTGGGCAACAGATTGCTCTTTCTTATAGAGAACGACTAAGGATTGTAAAAGCTTTCATTTCCGTTTCAATGCTTCATGTGAGTCTCTTCACCCAAAACATCTTCAAGATTGCGAAAAGTGCAAACATGTACAAACTGATATGTACGTAGGAATTAACTCTGCAAACAGTAGCCACAGCAACACAAGGGACTCAAAAGCCAGGCAGAGGCAAGTTTTCTTACAATAATAAATAAATATACTCAGCACTGGTGCAACTGAAAAATTAGAATTTGTATTTTTGTGTGTGAAATTGCTAATAAAATGTTTGTGTTTATGTAGAATTTGTTTTCTTTTATGCCTTGTTCATAGGTCCAGTATTTACAATATTCTTTAAGAACGTTGTGAATAATGACGAAGGTCATGCACATGCTCCGTTCAAATTTGGAAAAGTTTGCTGACTTTTTTAAGTTTGTCTGCCACGAGCAGCTAGAAGTTGCCGAGTTCGGGCGAGCCGTGTTCTTCCAAACAGAGGCTATTTCTCCTATCTCGTACAACTTGCACACCAGATGGAATAGTTTTGCCAAGGCTGGTTCTCCCGAGGATGTCAACAGTTTCGACGGAAAGTCGTCTAGTCCAAGAGGCTTGTTCAGAATTTGGTATTTCAGTGCTCTTTGAAACGCATCTCGCAATATCGTACTCCCATCTCATCTTCATCTACATCTACATCCACATGATTACTCTGCAATTCACATTTAAGTGCTTGGCAGAGGGTTCATCGGACCACAATCATACTATCTCTCTACCGTTCCACTCCCGAACAGCGCGCGGGTAAAACGAACACCTAAATCTTTCTGTTCGAACTCTGATTTCTCTTATGTTATTTCGATGATCATTCCTACCTATGTAGGTTGGGCTCAACAAAATATTTTCGCATTCGGAAGAGAAAGTTGGTGACTGAAATTTCGTAAATAGATCTCGCCGCGACGAAAAACGTCTTTGCTTTAATGACTTCCATCCCAACTCGCGTATCATATCTGCCACACTCTCTCCCCTATTACGTGATAATACAAAAAGAGCTGCTCTTTTCTGCACCCTTTCGATGTCCTCCGTCAACCCCACCTGGTAAGAATCCCACACCGCGCAGCAATATTCTAACAGAGGACGAACGAGTGTAGTGTAAGCTGTCTCTTTAGTTGACTTGTTGCATCTTCTAAGTGTCCTGCCAATGAAACACAACCTTTGGCTCGCCTTCCCCACAATATTATCTATGTGGTCTTTCCAACTGAAGTTGTTCGTAATTTTAACACCCAGGTACTTAGTTGAATTGACAACCTTGAGAATTGTACTATTTATCGAGTAATCGAATTCCAACGGATTTCTTTTGGAACTCATGTGGATCACCTCTCACTTGTCGTTATTTAGCGTCAACTGCCACCTGCCACACCATACAGCAATCTTTTCTAAATAGCTTTGCAACTGATACTGGTCTTCGGATGACCTTACTAGACGGTAAATTACAGCATCATCTGCGAACAACCTAAGAGAACTGCTCAGATTGTCACCCAGGTCATTTATATATATCAGGAACAGCAGAGGTCCCAGGACGCTTCCCAGGGGAACACCTGATATCACTTCAATTTTACTCGATGATTTGCCGTCTATTACTACGAACTGCGACCTTCCTGACTGGAAATCACGAATCCAGGCACACAACTGAGACGATACCCCATAGGCAAGCAGCTTGACTAGAAGTCGCTTGTGAGGAACGGTGTCAAAAGCTTTCCGGAAATCTAGAAACACGGAATCAACTTGAAATCACCTGTCGATAACAGCCATTACTTCTAGGATCTCTTCATACAGCTACAGCATTAAATGACAGGTGGATTGGCTGCCGTGCTTCAAGTGTGTAGCTGGAACGTGCCAAGAGGCATTCCGCAACCGAGTCGCAAGCGGCGCCGCGAACTGCTGGCGTTAGGCGCGGCATTACGAAACGTAGAGGCGCCGGGGGCAGCCTCCAGACTCCAGTCTCCGGAAGCCTCCAGCGGCGCGGCGCCGGCGCGCTGACTCACCCGCTTGTCAAAACAAGGCGTTGGCCAACGGCACGCATTCCTGACAACGTTTAGTTAGCACCAACCCATCATTACCGGAGAAACTCGTTGCGTGCTGAGGGAGAATCGGTAGCGAGGAGCGATCGCCGTCTTCGAAGAAACGCAACAGCCCACTTGCGAAAGTTTATATTTCTTTCTTCGCGAAAATAAACGCTGCAGTTCGTTTACGTGTTGCGAAGTAGGATACTGTGGTGATAAATCACGCTCAGGCTTCCTATTTACCGTGGAACGTCTGCAGAAGTTATTGCCGATCGCTGTCTGTAGATAAACTGGTAGTCAGAAATTATAACGGATTGTGGCGAAGCTGCGTTTTTTGAAGTACAGAAAGCTTTCGAAACACTTCCGCTCGTTGCCAAGTAAACATATAAGGGGACTTCAAAAACAAGAAGATTTTTAAGTTCTCTAGTACACTTGAAATTGACACAGATGCAACATACTATTTCGTGACATAGTCACCAAGACTGAGTAAACAAAACTTGGAACTTTCTACCAGCAGTTCGTTTCCTTGACCATAGAAATAGGACTTTTGATCACGGCAGCATTCTACACCGAATCCAAAAGAAACTGGTACAGGCATGCGTATTTAAGTCAGAGGTATATAAACAGGCAGAATACGGCACTGCGCTCGGCAACTCCTATCTAAGAGACGAGTGTCTGGCGCAGTTGTTAGATCGGCTACAGCTGCTACAATGGCAGGTTATCAAGACTTAAGTGACTTTGGACGTGGTGTTATAGTCGGTGCACGGGTGATGAGATACAGCATCTCAGAGGTAGCGATGAAGTGGGGATTTTCCCGTACGACCATTTTACGAGTGTACCCTGAATTTCGGGAATCCGGTAAAACATCAAAACATCAATCTGCGGCCGGAAAAAGATCCTGCAAGAACGCGACCAACGACGACTGAAGAGAATCATTCACCGTGAGAGAAGTTCAGCGATTCCGCAAATTCCTGCAGATATCAATGCTGAGCCATCAACAAGAGTCAGCTTGTGAACTATTCAACGAAACACCATCGATATGGGCTTTCGGAGCTGAAGGCCCACTCGTGTGCCCTTGATGACTGCACGAGACAAAGCTGTACGCCTCTCCTAGGCCCCTCAACACTGACATTGGACTGTTGATGACCGCACGTTGTCTAGTCGAACGGGTTTCAAATTGTATCGAGCGGATTGATGTGTACCAATACGGAGACAACCTCATGAATCCATGGACCCTGCATGTCAGCAGGGGACTGTTCAAGCTGGTGGAGGCTCCATAATAGTGGGATTGTGCAGTTGTAGTGATGTGGGACTCTTGATACGTCTAGATACGACTCTGACACCCACATAAGCATCCTGTACGAAAAACTGCACCAATTCAACCCATTGTGCATTCTAACGGACTTGGGCAGTTCCAGCAGGTCAATGCGACACCCCCTAAGACCAGAATTACTGCAAAGTGGCTTCAGAAACACTCTTCTGAGTTTAAGCACTTCCGCTAGCCACCAGACTCCCCAGACATGAACATTATTGAGAATATTGGTTGGTTCTGAGCACTATGGGGCTTAACATCTGAGGTCATCAGTCCCCTAGAACTTAGAACTACTTAAACCTAACCAACCTAAGGACATCACACACATCCATGCCCGAGGCAGGATTCGAACCTGCGATCGTAGCAGCAGCGCGGTTCCGTAATTGAGAATATTTGGGATGCCTTGCAACGTGCTGCTCAGAAGAAATCTCCATCCACTTGTATTCTTACGGGTTTACGGACAGCCGTGCAAGATTCATGGCGTCAGTTCCCTCCAAAACAACTTCAGAATTAGTCGAGTATATATCACGTCGTGCTGCGGCCTCTGAGTCTCACAGAGTACTGGACGGCATGAAATCACATAAGAGAACAGTCAGCTCCCCCCCCCCCCATCCCTCTCCCCCCATACGGACGTCAAACTCCCCCTCAGCACTCTCCGGTACAAGGGGAGCTCCGGATCTCTTTTAACGACCGCTGGTGATCCCAAGGAACTGGACACAGCCTCGTTCAGCACTCGGAATTTGCTCGCTCACGTGTGCATATTGTTACTCTAAACCCATGAACTAATTCAGCCTTATACGGAGTGTACTTGTTAAATATCCATTCCCGACTGATCCACCTATGCCATCTAACACACTACCAAATGCTCAGGCGAAGCACGTCTTCCATCCATCTCTGCTCCAGCACAAGTGCTTCCTTGCTCGCGTTTTCGCTACGTAATTGAGTTGGACCTCGTTTATACGCTTGTCTGACTGTAATACAAGAGGGGGATATCCTGCCCAATTTAGAGCCTAACTGTAGGGTTTGCTTGAATTCTGTGAGCGGTGGATCCTCGTTCACCTAGACTTGGCTGCGCAAATGGCGCACCATGATTGTTGCAGAGTGAGCGAGCAAATTTCGAGTGTCGAACGAGGCTCAGTCCAGTTCCTCGATACAATCTGAAACGAGACTCGTCCGACCAGGCAACATGTTTCCAGCCATAAACAGTCCTATGTTGGTGTTGACGTGCCCAGGAGAGGCGCAAAGCTTTGTGCTGTGAAGCCATCAAGGGTACACTAGAGGGCCTTCGGCTCCGAAAACCCATACCGATGGCGTTTCGTTGAATGGTTCGCAAGCTGACACTTGGTGATGGCCCAGAATTGAAATCTGTAGCAATTTGCGGAAGGGTTGCACTTCTGTCACGCTGGACGATTCTCTTCATTTGTCGTTGGCCTCGTCCTTGCAGGATCTTTTTCCGGCCGCACCGATTTCGGAGATTTAATAGTTTTACCAGATTCCTGATATTCACGGTACGCTCGTGAAATAGTCTTACAAGAAAATCCCCACTTCATCTCTACCTCGCAGGTGCTGTGTCCCATCGCTCGTGCTCCGACTCTAACACCACGTTCAAACTCACTTAAACCTTGATAAACCACCATTGTAGTACCAGTAACCAATCTAACAACTGCGCCAGACACTTCTTGCCTCATATAGGCGTTGCCCATCGTAGCGCCGTATGTTGCCTGTTAACATACCTCTGTATATCAATACGATACCCAACAGCTTAATAAATGAAAAGTACCAGTTTGCTTTTGTTCTACTATATTGTAGAACAAAAGCAAACTGCTGCTTTTCATTTATTATAATGTTGTTCTACCAAGAACCGACGGAAGATTCTGTTAATATGACTCAACAGTTTCTTTGGATCTTCAGTACGTATATGTATACTATGTGATCAAAAGAGACCGGACACCCCCAAAGACATGCGTTTTTCATATTAGGTGCTCTGTGCCGCCACCTACTGCCAGGTACTCCATACCAGCGACCTCAGTATTCATTAGACATCGTGAGAGAGCAGAGTGGGACGCTCCGCGAAACTCATAGACTTCGAACGTGGTCAGGTGATTGGGTGTCACTTGTGTCATACACTCCTAAAAATCCCTAGGTCAACTGTTTCCGATGTGACAGTGAAGTGGAAACGTAAAGGGACACGTATAGCACAAAAGCGTACCGGCCTACCTCGTCTGTTGACTGACAGAGACTGCTGACAGTTGAAGAGGGTCGTAATGTGTAATAGGCAGACATCTATATAGACCATGACACAGGAATTCCAAACTGCATCAGGATCCACTGCAATCACTATGACAGTTAGGCGAGAGGTAAGAAAACTTGGATTTCACAGTCGAGCGGCTGCTCATAAGCCACACATCACGCCGGTAAATGCCAAACGACGACTTGCCTGGTGTAAGGAGCGTATACATTGGACGATTGGACAGAGGAAAAACGTTGTGTGGAGTGACGAATCACGGTAGACAATGTGGCGATCCGATGGCAGTGTGTGGTTATGGCGAATGCCCGGTGAACGTCATCAGGCAGCGTGTGTAGTACCATCAATAAGATTCGGAAGCGGTAGTGCTATGGCGTGGTCGTTTTTTCACACCCCCCCCCCCTTTTTGTGCATGGCACTATCACAGCATAGGCCAAGATTGATTTTTTAAGCACCTTCTTGCTCCTCGGTGAAGAACAATTTGGGGATGGCGATTGCATCTTTCAACACGATCTAGCACCTGTTCATAGTGTATCGTCTGTGGCGGAGTGGTTACACGACAATAACATTCCTCTAATGGACTGGCTTGCATAGAGTCTTGACCTGAATCCGACAGAGCACCTTTGGGATGTTTTGGAACGCCGACTTCGTGGCAGGCCTCACCGACCAACATCGATACCTCTCCTCAGTACTTGCTTCGTTGTTTGTGGTATCGAATAATTTTGAACTGAAAGACAAAGATCGAACGGTACGCCACGCTCACTAATCACGTGCCCCAGGTAGTTTACTTAAGTTTGCGCAAAATGGCACTTGTTCATACTTAACGCCAAACGTGCGCCTTAAGAGATCTGTAGTCACAGCAAAATCTGTATTTCCGTGACTCGCCCACCGACTTTTTGGACACGATGACAATATTTGCACTCCAGGGACAATCACACGGCTCTACGATCCCATCCCGTAGTTGTCGTTCAATAAGTTCTTCTACCAGTCGTTTCAGCTGCTTTGTTGTACGGTATGGCTTGCTATAAATTGGTGCACTCTACCCTGTCGGTAAGTGATGTTGCATCAGGGAAATTGCTGGTAAACTTCCATTCGCGCAGAATAAATCACTAGGCCTCAACAACAAGTGCTCCACGGCCATTCGATCACTGCCCTTCAAATGATCTACTTTTCCTCGTAACATTTCCTAGAATGGTTGACCTACATTGGTCGGGGAAGCAGTTAGTTTTAAGGTCAAAATTAGTGTATAAGGGTATGATGAGCGATACGTGGTAGTAGTGAAATGTGAGCTGAAGTCCTGTACGGTGCAATCTGGAGATTGTCCTCAATGTGCAAATTATTAAAGGTAGTTGAGTGGGAGCACGATGCTAAAGATTCGGGACGAATAACTACAGGCGTGCATTTGGGGAATTCTTGCAGCTGTGGCTGGAAGGCAGTAAGGAAGGAACCGATTGTATCAGATGACAGGCGCGGGCGATGTTTATATTTTGCAAACGACTCTGCGAGGCAGGTTTACGACACCGGTCGCAGGCTAGGAAGCACGGCCCGGCGGGCACTGTATACAAATGTGAAGAAATCAGGGCAGCACATGGCACCGACGTTCTGTGAAGAGTCCATACGTTGCAGTTGCAACAGCGCCAAGTAACCTGTGTGCAGGAGCCCAAGCGGACTGAGGAAAGCTGTTCTAGGCTCTGAGCACTATGGGACTTAACATCTATGGTCATCAGTCCCCTAGAACTTAGAACTACTTAAACCTAACTAACCTAAGGACCTCACACAACACCCAGTCATCACGAGGCAGAGAAAATCCCTGACCCCGCCAGGAATCGAACCCGGGAACCCGGGCGTGGGAAGCGAGAACGCTACCGCACGACCACGAAGCTGTTCTAGGCTCAACCTATCGCAGTCCCCATCTTCCAAGACGTACAGAGTGGCGATTATTGCACTCTTAGGCAGGGTCACTTCTCCTCCGCCAGAATTATCCACACTAACTGGAATCATCTTTTTCTCATTGATGTCACTCACATGCGCTAATCTCCTGCGAATAAAACAATGTGAACTATCCAACTCTCCATTGCATGAGAGCGGTTCAACCACATATAATGTTTCCCTCGCGAAGTCGGTATCCTCAGAGGCCCACACCATCTTTCACGTACCTGTTGGTATTTTATCCTGCTTATCGATCTTTACGAAAACGTGTTCAGTTTAATTGGTCTCACCTCCATGATAGGCGAACCTTGTGCACTGTCGCAGTTGAAACTGCTTACCCCAGTTGAAACAAAGTCCCTCTGAGTTCCAATATACGTTGCAAGAGATCAAGCTTAGCGTGATGTTTGTCGAGAAAGTCTAGCCCGAGAATCACTGAATAATCTTTGCCTACTCATGAAAACACCTCCATACGTTCTCTAAACTTTGTTTTTCCGCCTAAAAACTCGAAAATTGCCGTACTGAATGATCCCACCCTATTATCGCCAACCCCATGTAACCTATACCCTGGAGACCCCAGTCTCCTCTGTCCCACTAGGTCAAGACTGATAATGGACACATTCAAACCTGTATTTACCAGAAATCTCTATTTCCTGCCACCCACTAATCCCAACAAGCTACATTCAATCTGTGCATAAACGTGTGTCGTGTTACGGTCAGTCGGGACTGCCTTCCAATGGGTGAAGCAATCCCGTTTGCGTTTAGCCGGTGCTTTCCACTGTTCTACGTGATAGGTGTCGGGAAAAGACCCATAAATAAGTGAACGTGGAGCATCAAAGCAAGCAGTCCTACCGCCATTAAGCCCGCGACTAGCACCGGAGAGAATAACTGTTGTTTAAGTTGTTGACCAACCACGACCACCTTTTGGTGATGGATATCAGCAGCCGACCGGCCCGCTGGAGCGACCTCCAGCCTCCACTGCACGGACGCTTAATTGCCGTGGCGGTTCGCGTCGCTCCTTGGATCTGCACCGGCCGAGAGGACTGCTGACGTCCGCCCTCTGGCTTCGTCCGCAGGAGGACGGGGGGGGGGGGGGGGAGGGAGAGGGGGGGAGTCCGGGGCGCGAACTCGCGGCCTACCGGGTGCAGAGCTGTCTGCGGGCAATGAACGAGCTGCCCTTGGCGGACGGTCGTAGCTGCTAAGTCTCACTACAACCACAGCGGTCGCCTGCTTCCCTTCGGCGCCCTACACGGGATCCATGAACCGCGCTCGAGAAAGCAGTCAGCCGTGTTCTGGCCACGGGCACAGTTAACGCATGATGCGACCACTTAGTGGTGCGAGTTGCATCACTACGTGCAGAAGACAGGGCTACTGATCGTCGACGTTGCAGATTCTGGCATTCGAGATGACCCACTCACAATCTGCGGCATCATCGCCGAGTTCAGCAGAAGGCCCGCTGTGTACAATCAATGTAATGAAGTCGATGAGCAACTTGCCTGTGTTTCTCTGCATGCTTCGCCATGCGTCATCCCTCTCTCCCAAACCATACCTCTCGGTCGTTCTGACATATTACAACCCCTGAGCTCGGGGGGGCTGTAACAATTTGGTGACAGGAAGTGATCGTTTCGCTTTCCGACACAATACGTTGCATCTGAACGTGTCAGTCCATGTCCAATACTACGTTTTGATTAAGGAGTTGGTTTTGATGAGCGGTGAGCGAGGCAGTAGCACTTGGCGTAGGTACCAGCTCAGCACAATGTGGTGCGGTGGGTCTAAGTCTTATTTATGTTACTTTATAAGTTTTCTCTCATTGTCAGAGTTAGATGTGTGACCTAGGGTACAAGATGCTTAGAGTTTCTCTCGGGAAGCCACAGGAACCCATGGATTTTCTTGTATCCCGCCTGGAAGGCGGCGCGTGGGTAGGAGCACGAGCAGGAAAATCACGTCGGTACTGCAGTGAATAAAGGTGGTGTACTGGTGCAAGAAAGAACACATAACTTTGTACAGATGCGAAGTCTTAGACCCGTCGTACGTAGAGCAAAGCTGTAGCGATGTTTCCTGGCTGGCTGCAACTGATGAAAATGGGCTGAAGCAGCCGCGGAGCTCGTAGTTCTCGAGAGCGCCGGCTAGAGGGTGCTGTCGTCGGTGTCTCTCGTAGTGCCAACCTAGCAGAGCGGAACTACGTTGTGGCATCGTAGCTATCGATACCACAGATTTATCTATGTTTAGAGGTAATGGTGGATACGATAATCTATGGCCAGTGTGGTGTCCATGTTGCAATTTGCTGGACACGAGTTGCCTTGTACCAGAGCCGTAGCAGCTGTTTGTTCTGTAAGTAGGCAGACTGGTCATCTGTCTCGTAGTTGTAGTGAGTGTAGATAGGCGATGATTCGCTGAAGGTATGTTTACATTTTTTGTGTAGAGTTGAATGGCAGATTGTTTTCTGTTTTGCTTAAAGAAATGGGTTCCATTATGGTGGAAGTAGGTTATGCAAAATTGTGTAAACACGTACTGCGACCGCAGATGCAGTTACTGCGTTAATTCGGCAAGTGCAAGCGTTAATAGAACAGTATCACAGCATGAAAGAGAGAAATTTCTAACTTAATCGTGAGTTAGAGGCCCGCAAGGAGAGTCATGATGAGTCGCAATCAGAGTGTCGGGAAAGTAAGTCTGGAGTGAGAGCGCTTTCTGTTCCCTATGACCCGGCAGTGGTCGCACTGATTAATACCTTGTCGGGCAAGGCAATGGAGGACGTGACAGTTCTCGTTAAGGATATTAGCGGTGCTGTAGTATCACATTGGTGGTTAGATGAAGTAATCTTGTATGTTGCTAATATACGTTTGGTGGGGGACGCCAAAGCGTATGCTGTCTACCACGTGACATTGAGTAAAGCACATACGTTCGAGGAGTGGGCCGCGGGATTGTGCCAAGGGTACCAAAAGCAGAACACAGAGCGATTTTTTCCGGGAGAAATTAAGTACGATGTCGAAGCAGCGCAACGAGACTCTGGAAGCGTTCTCGGACGGAATCCATAAGCTAAACGCGAAGACGTATACACAGACCCAGAATGTAGAAACTAATAGGGTAGGTTTTTTTCATGGTATACCCACACATACAGAAGACGTGGATATAGCCACTGAGCAGAAATTGGACCATCGCATGTTTACTTCTGAGGTCAAGTGTTATAGATGTAGTCTGGAGTGCCGTGCAGGGAAGTAGCGTAAGCAACTACAGTGCTATGCGTGTGGCGTAATGAGCCACCGGGCATTTGAGTGTAGAAGTAGGAAGGGTGAAATACACCGTCAAGGGAGGCAGCCGTTAAACGCAAACGGGATTGCTTCAACCATCGGAAGCAGTTCCGACGGACCGTAACAGGCCACAAGTTAATGCACAGATGGAATGTAGCTTGTTGGGATTAGTGGGTGGCAAGAAATAGAGATTTATGGTAAATATAGGTTTGAATGTGCCCATTATCAGTCTTGACCTCGTGAGACAGAGGAGACTGGGGCCACCACGGTATAAATTACATGGGGTTGTCGATAATAGGTTGGAGTTCTGGAGTTTTCAGTCGGGAAAAATAAGTTTACCGAACGCATGGAGGTGTTACCATGCTTAGGCGAAGATTATCCAGTGACTCTCGGGCTAGACTTTCTCGACAAACGTCACGCTAAGATTGATCTCTTGCAACGTACATTGGAACTCAGTGGGGCTTTGTTTCAACTGGGGGAAACAGTTGCAACTGACGATGCTCAAGGTCCACCTATCATGGAGGTGAGACCAATTAAACTGCATACGTTTCCGTGAAGATCGATCAGCAGGACAAAATACCAGCAGCTACGGGAAAGACAGTGTGGGTTTCACTGGATACCGACTTGCCAAGGGAAACATTACATGTGGTCGAATCGCTCTTAAGCAAAGAACCGTTGGATAGTTGACATCGTTTTATTCGCAAGCGGTTAGGACTTGTAAGTGACGCGAATGAGAAGCAGATGATTCCGGTTAGTGTGGATAACTTTGGCGGAGGGGAGGTGACTCTTTCAAACTGTGCAATAATAGCCACTCTGGAAGTGTTGGAAAATGAGGATCGCGATAGGTCGAGCCTAGAGGAAAGCCACTACCAAAGGATAATTACGACGTCGGCTTACCTCAGCTCGCTTCGGCGTCTACACACAGGTTACTTGCCGCTGTTGTAACTGCAACGTATGGGCCCTTCACAGCACATCGGTGCCCTGTGATGACCTGATTATTTCACATTTGTATACAGTGCCCACCGTGGTGCTCCTTCTAGCCTGCGAGCGGTGTCGTAAACCTGCCTTGTGGAATCGTTTGCCACCGTCGGCACCTCCCATCCGATATGACAATCGGTTCTATTCATTACTGTCTTCCAGCCATAGATACGCGAGATTTAGAAGAATTTCCCAATCGACGCCTGTGGCTATTCGTGACGGAGCACTATGAACTAACTCCGCGCAACTAGCAGGGCCCTTAATAAATTTCCATTCCTGCCTGATTCAGCTTTACAACCTCATCATATAATAGCGAGTGCTAAGTGTGAACTGTGAGATCTCTTGGCTGCTCAGTGATTTTCCCACAGTGTGTTCTGGAGATTGTGTTACCAAACTAATTTACCGTATTTCATGCAGAGTCATGAGCTGTCTTGACGAGATTAGAGCTTAGAAACATATCTGTTCTGACTCCACAAATGCCCTTACATCTGTTAAATGAATGTTCCCAGCAGATACTCCATTGCGGCGACAAAAGTCATGGGACAGTATTATGCACAAATACAGGTGGCGATAACATCGGGCACACAAAGAACAAAAGGACAATGCATTGGCGGAGCTGTCAGTTGTTCTGGGGCCATTGATGTGAAAAGTTTTCGGACGTTATTATGGCTGCACGACGGGAATTATCGAACTTTGATCGCGGAATGGGAAATCGTTAGGGAATCCAGTATTCCGAGGTCCACAGCGTCAAGAGTGTACCGAGAATACCAAATCCCAGGCGTTACCTCTCGCCACGGAGAACGCAGTGGCTGATGACCTTCACTTAACGACCTAGAGCAGCGGCGTTTGCGTAGAGTTGTCAGTGCTAACACACAAGCAACACTGCATGAAATGGCCGACGAACGTAGCCGTTAGGACAGTGCGGCGAAATTTGGTGTTAATGCTCCATGGCAGCAGACGACCGCCGCGAGTGCCTTTGTTAACAGCACGACATGGCCTTAACTGCCTCTCCTGGGCGCGTGATCGGTTGGAGATTAGACGAGCGGAATAACATGACTTGCCGGTCGGTGTCGCCGAGGGGTTCTAGGCGCTTCAGTCTGGAACCGCGCGACCGCTACGGTCGCAGGTTCGAATCCTGCCTCGGGCATGGATGTGTGTGATGTCCTTAGGTTAGTTAGGTTAAAGTAGTTCTAAATTCTAGGGGACTGATAACCTCAGATGTTATGTCCCATAGTGCTCAGAGCCATTTAAATAACGTGACTTGGTCGTATGAGTCCAAATTTCAGTTGGTAAGATCTCATGGAAGTGCTTGAGTGTGGCGCAGGCCCCAAGAAGCCAGAGACCCAAGTTGTCAACAAAGCGTTGAGCAAACTGGGGGTGACTCCAGAACGGTGTGGGTTGTGTTTATGTGGAATGGACTGAGTCCTCTGGTCGTCCCGAACCGATCATTGACTGGAAATTTTTATGTTCACCTACTTGGAGGCCATTTGCAGCAAACAAAGATGGAATTTTCATGGGTGACAATCCGCCACGTCAGCACTCCACAACTTTTCGCGACTGGTTTGATGAACATCCTGGGCGATTCGAGAAAATGATTTGGCCACCCAGATCGCCCCACATGTACCCGGCGTAGCTTTATGGGACGTCATAGAGAAATCAGTTCGTGCACAAATTCGTGCGCCTGCAACATTACCGAAATCATGTATGGCTAAAGCGACAGTACGGGACTTTCAGCTGCTTCTTTAGTCCACCCCACGTCCAGTTGCTGCACCACGCCTGGCGAAAGGAGGTCCAACATAATATTAGGTGGTATCCCATGACTTTTATCACCTCATTGTACATCCTGAACGTCCAAAATTGCCTTCTTCGCCAGTAAAAGCTGAGGAAGAAAGTGTCTTTCTGTTTTGTTTCAGAGCGCAAGGGAAGTGAGTTACAGGATGAGACTACTAAGGTAGCTGATATGGTGGCTGATAGTGCACTTCCTCTACGTGATACATACTCATTCTTCAGATCCGGTGGAAGGACCCTCCAGTGTATTTTGCTTGTGGCGTACAGATTTCAGTATGACACATTTCAACTGTGTGTATTTTATACTCAGACAAGATGTCAGATACTTGTTTAACGACTAATCCGTCACCTACTTTCAGCTGACGCTGAGAGGAATTTGGGCAACTTTTGAGATTTTGTGATATGTCTGAGTTGCTCCATGAGCTATTTGGGAGTAGTCGGCAGTGCGGGTCTCTCGCATCGCCCCCCTACGCTCCTCGCAGTATGGGACCTCATCATCATTCGACCCATTTCGAGAAACCCATTCGAGTGGAAACACTAGAATGTCTATTTTAGTGCCACTCACCGGGCCAGACAACGAGATGATGTGACTAAAGCACATCTGCGCAGTATCCTTTCTTTCAGGAGTGCCAGTCCAGCAAGGTATGCAGGACGACTTCTGTGGGGCTTAGGAGGTAGGAGATGCGTTACCGGCAGTAGTAAAGCTGTGACGACGGGTCGTGATTTGCGCTTGGAAAGCTCAGTCGGTACAGCACTCGCATCCCAAAAGCAAGCGTTCCAGGTTTGAGTCCCGGCCCTGCACACAATTACAATCTGCCAGAAATTTTCAGGTTTTAATGTATATTATCGAGGGGGCTGGCTCATACTGGGTTTTTGTACGTGATCAGCCAGACATGCAATCCTGCATTTTTGAACAGTAACTTTATTTCAGTACTAATTTTAACACTGAAAATTAGCAAATTCTACATTCTTCAGACTTATTTTGAGTTGGAAGGTGATTGGGAGTAAAAATGGGGGAGTGATTTCAATTATAAATGTAATTATATTTTAGATATTATTAATAATAATTGTTTTAATCATGTTTGTCTCAAAGTGTTTTGGCAACGGTGATAATAACCTTGCTTTTGAGTACCCTTAACAACAAACACACACACGCACACACACACACACACACACACACACACACACACACAAACATTACTGTTGAAGCGATAGTGTCCAAGGAGTATTGTCATGCGAAATGAATCAACATTTGTTTACCATTTCTAATAAAATATGTTTTATCTTCGCATGTAATGTAATAAGCAAACTGGATTTCAATGTATGAAAAATGAATTCTCTTAATAAATGTAAACTATGGCTTATTATTTCTTATGCAATATGGTAACGCAATATTTTCTTAAATAACTTTGCGCAGTGTAGAATTGTAGTGTTTTCAACGTACGGCTACATAAATACTCTTGAAAATAGGGATAATACTAGAGTTTTATTTTTCGTGGTTTGTTCTTTCTACTACATAATAACGAATGTTGGCCAGAAAGTAATGCACCATACTTTTTTTCTCAGCCGAAATCAATGCTACGAAAGTGAAACGTTACGCAGCCAATGTATTATTTGAAGTCTCCTGAGCGAGCGGGAGGACGACGGTTTCTACTACATAATAACGAATGTTGGCCAGAAAGTAATGCACCATACTTTTTTTCTCAGCCGAAATCAATGCTACGAAAGTGAAACGTTACGCAGCCTATGTGTTATTTGAAGTCTCCTGAGCGAGCGGGAGGACGACGGTTCAATCCCGCGTCCGGACATCCTGATTTAGGTTTTCCGTGATTTCCCTAAATCGCTCCAGGCAAATGCCCGAATGGTTCATTTCAAAGGGCACGGCCGACTTCCTTCCCCATCCTTCCCTAATCCGATGAGACCGATGACCTCACTGTTTGGTCTCCTCCCCCAAACAACCCAACCCTCCTGAGTGAGCGCGCCAATTTTCCGTCACTTCCGACAGATAGCGCAGCTGCAGGATAGTTTCAAAATGGCGTCTGCAGGTGATGTACGTTACAAGCAACGTGCCGTCATTGAATTTCACACTGCATAGTAAGAAGCTATGGGTGGTATTCACAAACGCTTGTGAAAAGTCTGCGGAGCATCTGCTGTCGACAGAAGAACAGTTAGTGGCTGGACACGGAGGGTGAGGTCACCAGAAGGTGGTTCGGCGGAGCTCCGCGATTTGCAGGGGTCGGAGAGACCATCCACGGCTGTCACACCTGACATGTTGCAGCGAGCTGATGTTGTCATTCGCGAGAACAGACGCATTAAAGGATACCACTCGCGGAAGACATTTTGAGGACGTTGAGGAGGTGATTCACACAGTGAAGCACTGGCTCCGCCATCTGATCAAGGATTGGTACCGACAGGGCATACACGCCCCTGTTCCGCACTGGAGGAAGGCCATAGAACGGGATGGAGATTACGTGGAAAAATAGGGTATATAGATAAAACACCATTATTTTGTGTGTGTAATTCTCATTATGTCCAATAAAGAATTGTTGAAGTAAACAATGCTATGCATTACTTTCTGGGCAACCCTCGTATTTTCCAATGCTCTTGCATATTACCAATGATTTTTGCATGGAGCATAAGTCCAAATAGTTACCACGCTTCCTTTAGCTTATTCCCTAGGTCTCCTCTAGAGATCATTCTAGTTATCCCGACCTTTGCATCTACACCATCTAACAGAAACAGTGGAGGACCCAGAAGAAACGGTCGTGTGTCAGTGTAACTTCGTAAACGTAAACACCGTCGGCAGGTGTGTAAATGATTAGAATTGCAATTCTCTATGACAGGTACAACGGCCACCATAGTGCTTTAGTGTTGCTCGTGTTGTCACTATTGTTACCAGACGTGGTAGTGTACGTAATGGGCGTGAACACACTAGAGGTGTTTGCTGTGTTGTCCGAACAAGACTCAGGCAGAGAAAAACACCAAAGGTACAAAGATGCGAGCTGGTACCAGTGCAATAGAGACTCGCTACTTGCTCGAGTTCGACCAACGCCACCGGCGGCGCTGAGGATGAAGATATTAATTCGCATCAATCAATTGTCGGCCGCATAGAATTTGCCAATGAGCGGACGATAGAAGCCTACTCGGGAGATAGAAGAGTAGCTCTTGCCCACTTGGTTACAGACCATGGTCCAGAGATGATTTAAACAGGGAACGTCGTTTAGTGAACTCTTAGAAGTGAAGAGACAGTTGTTGTAAATTTAATTTGCTGTGTACTGTGAAGCTTATCTATGATTATTTGCTCTTAGCGATTGAGAGCCTTTTTGTGTTACACTACAAGCAGTGTTGCAGACTTCCTTATTCGACAAATCACAAAGATAAGTAAACCTTTTCCACTCATTTGTGCGACTTTGTCACTAATTTGTTGGAGTGTTGTAGAACCTTCGTTCTCATATCGTATTACCTAATCCTCTGGCATACCTTTGTGTTAGTGGCAGGGAGATACTGTCTTAGCGGTGTACTGCACCAGAAGCCGTTTCACGAACTCACAAATATGGCCTACCGTAACAACAGTGGCAACTCGGCCTCCACAACAGTAGCGACGGGGCCTTTACAGAACTGGCGACGATGGTTTACAAAAGCGTTGAGTGATCCCAGTAAAGGACACGGAGATGCCACGTACTCGTATGAGCCAGCGTCATGAGCACTTGACAGAGTTTGAAAGAGCCCCAATTGTGGGTCTCCATTTGGACAGCTGGCCGAATCGACAATATCCAGATATGCGGGGCATTCGGATGGGGCAGTGGCCTGATATTGAACTACATGGGAAAGTGAGGGCAAATAACAGGTATTTAATCAATTCAAAGCGAAGCAGTAGAGTTTTATTTCAACTCATAAATTTTGAAGCTTATGTTCGGACATTATCTTAGAAGAAATTAGACACAGAACTGATCGCCAACTTTTCTGAATTTCTTTGCGAAATTTGACGTCAACATGATCGGACATACCGCCCTGCTTAGCATACTGCCAATAGAAGTATCTTCCCTGAACCAGAAGACGAAATATACCTCCATACCAAAACAGCCGGCCGGCCGGGGTGGCCTAGCGGTTCTAGGCGCTACAGTCTAGAACCGCGCGACCGCTACGGTCGCAGGTTCGAATCCTGCCTCGGGCATGGATGTGTGTGATGTCCTTAGGTTAGTTAGGTTTAAGTAGTTCTAAGTTCTAGGGGACTGATGACCTCAGAAGTTAAGTCGCATAGTACTCAGAGCCATTTGATTTGACCCAAAACAGCCCACAACCGTGTTTCCAGTAAGTTGCATATGCTTAGTCTGCAGCTGGCCATATCGTTTTTCACCCCACTGTAGTCCTCTACCTATTGAAAAGAAATTGTACTTGCTCTAATAAGCAAATACAGCATCGTTTCCACAAGTCTCTCGCTTTGGTAACGTTGTCTCTTGCGAACTGGAGCCGATCGTCTCGGTTCATTTAGTACACTACGACTTTTTCGTTGATGCTACTGGACTGAGAGGTCATGGCAAGGGCCACGAAAACTGCCAACGGCTGATCACAGGCCCCTCCATATCCACATCCGGTGACGCCTGTGGGCTGAGTATGATATGGCGGTCGGTCGGTACCATTGTGCCTTCAAGGCCTGTTCGGGCAGAGTTTAGTTTTTCCAGACTTCGCAATTTTTCAATCATTGTAAGTGATTCTAATAGTTTTTGGTTTGTTAAATTCGGAAATGTCAAGAGTTGCTTTCTCCCAATCACATAAGGTTTAACCACAAGATACAGATGAAAATATGGAAAATTTGTTCTAATTACTCTATTAAGGTGCTCAAATGAGAGACTCCTAACATTATAACGAAGTTATATTCTTCACTGTCAGTCATCATCAGTTATCTGCTATATTAGCAGGTCCTTTGCCTCTCCATTTTCTGCGATTCATTGCTTCCTTCTTAAGGCTGCTGTATGTTGTACCGTCCATCATGTCATCCAGTATCTGGAATCTCTTCCTTCCTCGCTTTCTGTTCCCTTCTACATAACCTTCTAAAACTGTTTTTATCAGTCCGTCATTCTTTCTTAATATATGCCCAATCCAATTTCTTTTTCTTCTCTTTATTACATCTAGTAACTGCCTTTTCTTTCCCACTCTTCTCAGTACCTCTTCATTTTTTACTCTGTCCATCCAACTTATTCCTTCCATCTTCCGCCATGTCCAGATCTCAAAAGCCTCCAGCCTTTCTCTGTCTTTTTTCCTCATAGTCCATGTTTCAGCGCCATATAGAAGAACACTCCATACAAGACATTTTATGAGTCTCTTTCTGAGTTCTCTGTCCATACCGCTGCAGAAGATTCTCCTTTTCTTATAAAACGCCTCTTTTGCCATTGCTATCCTTGTTTTAATTTCTGTGGTGCACTTCCAGTCGGTGTCTATCCTGCTTCCAATATACTTAAAATTTTGCACCTGTTCTAGTATTTCTCCATTCAGCACAATTTTTAGTTCCTTATTTCCTCCTATTGCCAATACTTTTGTTTTATTTGTGTTAATTTTCATTCCATATTTTTTTCCGTTAGTTGTAATGGTGTCCACCAAATCCTGTAATTCTTTTTCCCCTGTGGCTAGAAGGACCATGTCATCAGCAAATCTCAAGCACCCTACTCTTCTTCCCCCAATTTCTACTCCTTTGTCATCTAATGAGCATTGGTCAATCATATTTTCCAAGTACAGGTTGAAAAGAGTAGCATCCTTGTCTTACTCCTTTCCCTAGTCTGATCCAGTTCGTACTTTCTCCTCTCACTTTAACTGAAACTTTTTGATTAAGGTACACTGTCAGTATTAAGGTATAAATCTTAATGTCTGTTCTTTTCCTTCTCAAAACCCCGTTTCGAAATTTTTCGTTGTGTCCTGACGACACACACCAGCGCATCGGGAGAAGGCGACGCTGCAGTTTCTTTGTGCCAACAACTTTAAAGTGATTTATGATTCCACCTGTGCAGCTGATCTCGCTCCTAGCGACTTTCTGCTGTTTCCAACGATGAAAGACACTCTCCGTGGTCGTACATTCGCTAACCGTGGCGATGTTGCATCAGAGATTTCCCAGTTGTCAAAGCAGGCTACTGAAGAGGCGTTCGTAATGGCCTTGGGCTCATGGCGTTGACTTTGTGAGAACTGTGCAGCTGCGGGGAAATTACGTCGAGTACTGAGTGAAGTTTCACAGTTTTCATGTGAGTAGTTTGTAAGAAAAAAATAAAGAAAGAAATTCGAAGATGTTATAACGTGAATGCAACTCGTACAACTTTATGATTAGCTCTCGTCAATAATCACACCGAACCGCTTAGCATCTGAGTTGTTCGTAGCTTGTCACATGATAAAGCTTTACTCCTAAAAGGACCGAGACTAAAGTTGACCCTGTTGAGTAATACCGCGCTTTCCTGAATTACCTTGTGCGGCAAGGCATCGACTCTCTCGCGGAATTTACGACTGCCGCTGAATCTAGCCGGGGAAGGATCGACGGTCGGCCGCAGGCGGTACAACGAGGCACGCCCGACGTGGCAGTAATGGAAGCCGGTATTCTATTTGTATATTACGTTGTTAATCGGCCATAGTCGTAATAGGATACGGGGAATAATAAATAGGTCGCGATGCTATCTCGCCTTATGACTGTTGTTATGTCGTTAAAAGTAAGCATCCAATCAGGCCAATGATATTTCAGGCTGCGCTGCGAGTGGGGCCACGCGGAAGCCGTTACGGCGGGCCACAGCCACGGAGCGCGGGCAGTCCGCTCCGCCAACACCAGCCGGCCTCGCCGAAGCTACATGCCGGCACAAAACATCCGAGGCGCTCCGGTCGTTACAGCTACTGTGCGAAGCTGTGAGCTCTGATAGTGTGCGCCGTCACATTAGACGCTACTGTGGTTTGTGTGCGGCTAATGAGGTGTCACTGCGCTGTGGTTCTCGTTAGCTTGCCACATAGTGAAACACACACACACACAAACACCACATACGCACACGTGGATAGCTATAGAGACTTCCGTTAATGTTTGGTCAGGTACTGTCAAGTGAACGATTGTACGCCGGATGCAGGTGTATTTCTTGCATGTTGAATTCATAAATAAAGTGCGTAAAATGTTCAGTAACTTGCAGTTGTACATTAGTGCAGTGTCTGTATTTGACAGAGTATGTCAAGATCGATACAATCTTTCTTCGAACACTCAAGATGCCAAAAGGAACAACGTATTGAAACTTTACAGACACAGTCAAATACAGATACTGCTCTAATGCGTTTCATACCAAAGCCAAAGTGAATCAGAAGCTGGAACATGTGGAAGTTTGGGCCTGTCCGTGAAAAGTGCTGGGACAGCTAGGCGAATTAAGGCCACCGCTCACGTAAAGCAGGAAATCCTGTTTCCAGTCGCAGTCCAGCGCAAATTTTCATTTGTTTCCATTCCTGTGGTGGTACCGTATTCGTAATCTGCGAATACATTTTATGACATACAGTTGTGACACAGATTCAGAATGTCTGTGAGGTATGAAAAATGTAACTATTAATCATCATGATAACTCCAGCATTATTTTGTGTTTTACAGGGTTATCTGCTACATAATCTGTAATGTAGCTACCTTCCCATGAGACAGTAGTGCAAAAGACTAATATTTGACCAAAAAATTTTGGACAAGCAGAACTTTCCCTGTTTAAGGGCAGGAGGTATTTTTCGATTACCTGAAAAAAAAAGAAAGCTCTTGAATTCACTTGACATAACACTTTAAATCACGAAACAATTAATTAAAGCCCAACCAAAAAACGACGACTCTTCCAAGTGTTCGATAAATAGCTTCTCAAGCGATCGAACATACTGTATAACTCTAAAGTATTTAGTGCCTGAATGAGCTTGAATGTGCACTTCCTGCGTTACCACATCAACTATTCTCCAGAAAATCTAGGTGCTGTAATTGATAAACACGTATAATGGTTCCATCAAGAGATTAAAGAAATGTAAGGAGCGTATCGGGGCCGATAGGAAGTCAGCATCAAGGCCAACTACTGGACGTTATTTTGAAGAAAGAGCACACATGCAGCCTCTTCCGGCCGTTGTTCACGCAGTGCTGGAAGGAACCTGTTCTTCAAAACATCTTGCTTGATGCACTTGTCGCTGTAGTGGTCTTTAGAGCGCAATGAGTGAGAATAACGCTGTAAGTATGCTGTTTAGGTTTTCATATTGGTAACGCCACGTAGCGCTGTATATGAAAATCACTGACTGTGCTGTGTGAAGTCTGTCGCTGGTCTGCATTGTTGCAATATTGCTATTGTAGTGTTGGGCAGTTGGATGTGAACAGCGCGTAGCGTTGCACAGTTGGAGGTGAGCCGCCAGCAGTGGTGGATGTGGGGAGAGAGATGACGGAGTTTTGAGAGCGGATGATCTGGACGTGTGTCCATCAGAGACAGTAAATTTGTAAGACTGGATGTCATGAACTGATATATATATGATGACTTTTCAATACTATTAAGGTAAATACATTGTTTGTTCTCCATCAAAATCTTTCATTTGCTAAGTATGCCTAACAGTAGTTAGTGACTTCATTAGTTAGAATCTTTTATTTAGTTGGCAGTATTGGTGCTCACTGTATTGCAGTAGTTCGAGTAACGAAGATTTTTGTGAGGTAAGTGATTCATGAAAGGTATAGGTAACTGTTAGTCAGGGCCAGTCTTTTGTAGGGATTATTGAAAGTCAGATTGCGTTGCGCTAAAAATATTGTGTGTCAGTTTAGTGTTGATCAGAATAAATAAAGAGCGAAATGTCAGAGTACGTTCAGTTCTGCTCAGCTGTTTGAAAATCAAATAACATAGAGATTCATCAGCACAGTAATTCATTAAAATTTTCCAAAGGAGATGTTTCAACGCCATCGCTGACCTAGAAAATGGCCACCATCATTTCTCCAGCACTGGTGCCTACCCGAAATTTTTGTTGGTGATGTCATATTGTGTAGAGTTAACCCCGATATTTTGTGTTTTTGTTATAGAGTAGGTGTTATGATTATAAACTGTTACAAAGCATCAGCACTCTGAGGATCTATCGAAAATGCATTGTTTTTATGTCCGCTTTTTTACAATAATATGACGGGAAACTGCATAGCGGTAGTAAAGGCCTTCCCGTATTTGGTGCCTTGCAACACCATAATAGGTGTCTTTACATGACTAAAAAAATGAGTGCAAAAACAAATCCCTATACTACCTGACATATAATATTGTAAAATTAAATCAATCTTTATGCAACTAATTAATATCTGCTCCGACAACCGCATGCCTGTAAACACAATATGGGTCGACACGTTTCTTTTTAGTCTTATGAGCACGTTCTGTGTCCTGATTTCCATTTCTCGCCCTTCCTGAAAGTGTGTGGTCAAGTGAGAAAGAATTAAATGAAGTAGCAGACGAACCAGAGAAGTGGTGGGTTTCCTAATCTTCTACCACTTAAACGGTGTCGGTAGAAGGTAGAGAGCAGGAACAGGAGGGTTTGGCCAAAGATGAGAAAAGAAAAAACGTTTTTCGTAGCAGAGCTTGGTCATGGGCCTCTCCCACCACTGCGGGTGGTTCCGATAGGGCTCCGAGCAACGGTTACAGGAGTTATTCTGAAGACAGGTAAGCGACCAAACGTTCCTTCAGAACGTCTGCGTCGAACGAAGGACAAAAGGTATTTGAATGTGTTAATAATTTTTAATCTCAACAATTGCTTCTCCTAGCTATTTTGAATTACCATATGGGTTCTGGTTACAATTTTGGTTCAGTTAATCAGTGGCATAATAAGATGATTTCCGTTAGTCGCGACCACGCGGTCTCTAGATTCAAATTGTAGACCAAGCCTTAACGATTTCGGCTTGCCATATTATTTTATTTGTGGTGGACTTTTAAATTGTCAGTAAAATTGTATCGAGCGTACATTTGAGAAAGAATGAATCGATTTGATTCAAATCGCTTCACGCAAAAGTATGCAGCCACCCAAAATCATTCTCGATGCCAACCACGAGGTACATACAACACTTCTTACAAAAACGCTATCAACATTTTGTTCGGCATGTGGATTTAGTGCAAGCGAGTGTTTGTGTTTCGAAACTGAGCAGTGACCACGTGCTCTCAAGATCTCCCCCATCCCACAGGACTCGCCAGATTAAGCCGAACGTGAGGCCATAGGTTCGTTTACATAAATGTATCAAGAATGTTTTGTCTATCTATTAAATACAAAAGACTACTGTTATCATGCGAAATCTTAGCCAAAATAAATATTTCATCATTTGAAGCTATTTCCATGCTCGTTTAATTTATCCCTTTTCACTACGTCTGAAAATAGTGTCATTTTTGTTTCATTGATGATTATGCTACTAAAATACTTAGTTCATGGCACATGTGTAGCTAACAGGACGTAGTTTTCTGTGACTGCCCCATAATAATTCGTTGCGTTATCCCATTATAAATTTAATCTGTGAAGGAATCGTTCCCAAAAATTTTGATGGGCCTAAATCTCTTTTCAAACAACGGGCAAAGTTATTCAGAGAACCTTACGTTACGTTACAGCCTTTTGCGTTATGTCTTGTGTACTTTGAATACATACCATTTCAATGCTACGGCACAATGATCTATCAGAAGTGCAACGTTTTTAGTACAATTTCTCTTAGCTAAATACTAAATAATGACATCTGTAAATACAGCTGTTGCACAGTGTATACCATATAGCTGAGGCGCTGCTGCCATTCTAACATGTGTAAGACTGGTTCTGATCTATCTTCCTACCACAGTTGTGCAAGGACACTCTGTGAGTGTTTTTGAGATTTGCGTTGAACCAATGGCCTGCAAGGTAGAAAGATACTAGCTCATGATGCAGAGTTCAGAAGAGTGCAGGAGTACGGACAGTGATGCAATCATACAATGATCTCAATGTCGGCTACACCGCACTCCCTATGAAGGAAACATTATCGCTAACAGAAACTGGTGTTCAGGTTCAGGCGTAACTATACGTTAGCAAAAGCTAAATATGACTTTAAGGCATATCAACCATAATCTTAATAAGTACAGGATGGGAAAATATTGATACTGGCTGTTCATAACCGTGAAATGAAATTCCTAACTATTCTAAGGTTCTTGAACAGCGATATGGTTGATGACCATGTCTGGAGGTCTATAAAATACAAACAAATTAAATACAGTTGGAGCCAGAGATATCCATTAAGCTAAAATGCACAGTGAAAATACCCAAAATTGAATGGGCCTGTATAGGGTACCTAAATATCACGCAAATATAATTGAACAATTAAAACGGTTCAATAACTTCAGAGTATAAAGCACTCTGCAGTGGCTAATCAATCCATTTTGTTACATCGGATATATCGTGTTTTCCTTTCAATTAGCTCGACAGTTGTGAATATATGTGAGTGCAGGGTTTCTCGGCGAATTTCATATATGAAGTCTTCAAGGGTTGTCAGCCGAGTAGCATTGTCGTCTCGTAGAGACGTTTCGATGGAATGCGTCTTCATCATCTTCGCCTGAAGATGATGGAGACGCATTCCATCGAAACGTTGCTACGAGACGACGATGCTACTCGGCTGACAACCCGTGAAGACTTCATATATAATTGTGAATATAACTACAGGTCATGGTTGGATGTAAAAAAAGAATACCACTTGCTCTCATAGCACGAGCACGTGTGTTTATCTATCGTCGGAGGCTGCAGCGGCTCCTGTCGGCGCGGGCTGTGAGCCTGACAATCTATTCCAAATCACTCGTTAAACACCAGTCCAATACATTTCCAACATCTTTGGTGATTCTCTAGACAAGTTAATTGGCATGGTACACGCTATTTGGATAGAATATTGTATACGTCGTTGCCTTCAAATTGCTCACAAGCACTAACTGTCAATTCTCGGTGAAATTCTCCGCACTAAGAGAATTTGCAGTTTAACTCTTTAAGAGTTAGTCTCGCATTCGTCTCAGCGCAGCGCGAGTCCCCTTGCTCAAACACCCGATGATTTGCTGCATGAGAAGAGCGAATTCTTCTTTCTGTATTTGCCCATATCTAAGATGGTGGCCACGAATTTTCTTTCTGGCCAATCAGAGCATCCGTATTTGTTATAACCCACATACTAGAGTTTCTGTAGCCTATCACAGGCGTCGTTTCTTCCGTAGGGCAGAGTTTAACTTCTGCTACGTAATACTGAGACAAACAGCTTTTTTCCACACGGATTTTAACGTAGGTGACTACAGTGACTCACTAATATTTGAGTTGGGTTTCTCTGGACGTTTATCTGCCATCTCCAGCTGTGTTACTGGAGAAAGGCTTTCCAAAGTGTCGTCGTTAAAAGCAGGGACAAGGGCGGCTTTTGCCCCCATCCTGCGCATTGGCTCTGGCGTCGCATTTTGTCTGCTGGATATCCTGCTGTGAAGATTTCGGACAAACATGGGACAGGCGTTGCTGTCGTAAATTTCTACTTGCCTCAGCACTGTGGTTTGTAACTCGGTTTGTGAAATTACTTGCGTGCAATTACTAGTGGGAGTATTAGTGGTTTATATTCACGATATGTCAGTTATTCAATTTGCATATCAATAAACTTCATACATTTTCATATAACTATGTCGTGTGACATAGTATTAGTGGTTTATATTCACGAAATGTCTGTTATTCAATTTGCATATCAATAAACTTCATACATTTTCATGTAACTATGTCGTGTGACATATCGATTTAACTGGAATTGTTTCAGGAATTCAGTGTAAGGTGTGTTATTTTTCTGACACTTTACACCATGTCGAAGTTGTCGTGCAGTTGAGAAGTGACGGGAATTCAAAACCAAAAGGTAGTAGTTTCTCATCCAGCTTTTCCTGAATTCTTTTTCATGTTTTTCTTCTGAAATATTCTGCACGTTTCTTATTAATGTAGTAGGAATGTTATCTGCAGTAGCCAACGGTATTTTTATCACAAATGACGTATTTGTTGTAATTCTTGTAATAAATCAATAATTAATTCCTTTTACCGACCACCTGACTCAGATGATATAGTTACTGAACACTTCAAAGAAAACTTGAGTCTCATTTCAAATAGGTACCCCATTCATACAACGATACTTGGTAGTGACTTCGGTGTACCCTCTATATATTGTCTGCATTAATGTTTGAAGTCGGTGATAGGCACAAGACATCGTTCGAATTGTACTAAATGCTTTCTCAGAAAATTGTTTTGAACAATTACTTCAGGAGCTCTTGGTTCCGAAAACATACTCAAGCTCTTAGCAACAAATACCCCAGTGTAAATAGGGAGCGTTATGACGGATACCAAGATAAGTGAGCACTAGCTCTTATAGTTCGTCTCAATAACGCAACACCCTAACGCACGAAAATAAACGCATAATATAGCTGTTTAAAAAAGCCGATAGATGTTCGCTTGACGCCCTCCTGAGAGACAGTCTCCATTCCTTCCGAAATAACTACGCAAGTGTAGAACATATGTGGTTTAAATTCAAAGAAATATCACCGACAGCAGTGGAGTGACTTATACCAGATAACGTAATAATATACGGAGATGACTCATCTACATCTACATGGATACTCTGTAAATCACATTTAAGTGTCTGGCAGAGGGTTCATGGAACCGCCTTCACAATTCTCTATTATTCCAATCTTGTATAGCGCGCCGAAAGAACGAACACCTATATCTTTCCGTACGAGCTCTGATAGCTCTTGTTTTATCGTGGTGATCGTTTCTCCCTGTGTAGGTCGGTGTCAACAAAATATTTTCGGTTTCGGAGGAGAACGTTGGTGACTGGAATTTCGTGAGAAGCTTCCGTCGCAACGAAAAACGCCTTTCTTTTAATGACGTCCAGCCCAAATCCTGTATCATTTCAGTGAAACCCTCTCCTCTATTTGTCGATAATACAAAACGTGCAGCCTTTCTTTGAATTTTCTCGATGTACTCCGTCAGTCCACTCTGGTAAGGATCCCATATCGTGGAGCAGTATTCTAAAAGAGGACGGACAAGCGAAGTGTAGGCAGCATCCTTAGCAGATCTGTTACATTTTCTAAGTGTCCTAACCAAATGCAGTGTTTGGTTAGCCTTCCCCACGTTATTTTCTATGTGTTCCTTTCAATTTAAGTTGCTCGTAATTGTAATTCCTAGGTATTTAATTGAATTTACGGCCTTTGGATTTGACTGATTTTTTCATGTAACTGAAGTTTAAAGAATTCCTTTTAGAACTCATGTGGATGACCTCACACTTTTCATTATTTAGTCTCAACTGCCAATTTTCGCACCATTCAGATATCTTTCCTAAATCGTTTTGCAATTTCTTCTGATGGCTTGATTAGTCGGTAAACGACAGCATCATCTGCAAACAACCTAAGACGGCTGCTCAGATTGTCTCCCAAATCGTTTATACAGATAAGGAACAGCAAAGGGCCTATTGCACTAGCTTGGAGAACGCCAGAAATCACTTCTCTTTTACTCGATGACTTTCCTTCAGTTGCTACGAACTGTGACCTCTCTGATAGGAAATCACGAATCCAGTCACGTAACTCAGACGATATTCGATAAGCACGCAATTTCGCTACAAGTCGCTTATGTGGTACAGTGTCAAAAGCCTTCCGGAAATCCAGATATACAGAATTGATCTGAAATCATTTGTTAATATTCGTGCGAATAAAGAGCTAGTTGTGCTTGAAAAGAACGATGTTTTCTTAACCCATGTCGACTATGTGTCAATAGACCGTTTTCTTCTAGGTAATCCATGATGTTCGAACACAATATATGCTCCAAAATTCTGCTGCATATCGACGTTAATGATATGGGCCTGTAGTTTAATGAATTACTCCTACTACCTTTCCTGATTATTGGTGTGACCTGTGCAACTTTCCAGTCTTTGGGTACGGATCTTTCGTTGAGTGAACGATTATATATAATTGTTAAGTATAGAGCTATTGCATCAGCACACTCTGAAAGGAACCTAATTGATATACAGTCTGGATCAGAAGACTTGCTTTTATTAAGTGATCTAAGTTGCTTCACTACTCCGAGGATATCTACTTCTATGTTATTCATGTTAACAGCTGTTCTTGATTCGAGTTCTGGAATCATTACTTCGTCTGCTTCTGTGAAGACATTGCGGTAAGCTGTGTTTAGTAACTCTACTTTGGCAGCACCGTCTTCGACAGTATCTCCATTGCCATCACGCAGAGAAGGCATTGATTGTTGCTTGTCGCTGACATACTTCACATACGACCAGAATCACTTTGGATTTTCTATCAGGGTTCAAGACAACTTTTTTTTGTGTGAACTGTTATAAGCATCTCACACTGAAGTCCGCGCTAATTTCGAGCTTCTTATAAGATCGTCAGTCTTGGGGATTTTGCGTCTGTTTAAATTTGGCATGTTTGTTTCGTTGTTTGTATAACAGTTTTCTGACCCGTTTTGTGTACAAAGGAGGATCAGCTCCCTCGTTTGTTAATTTATTTGCTATAAATCTTTCAATTGCTGCCGATACTATTTCTTTGAATTCAAGCCACATCTGGTCTACACTTATATTATTAATTTGGAATGAGTGGAGATTGTTTTTCAGACAGGTTCACAAAACAGGACAGAACACTATTGCAGAAACAAAGAAAAGACCATGACACATTGAAAAGAACGTATAATGCCCTAGATTGACGAAGTTTTGCAGAAACTAGAAATTCAGCCCCAACTTCAGTGTGAGACGCAAAGAAAATCCGAAGGCTTTACTGTCGTTTGTCAAGTACACCAGCAGCAAGATACAATCAATACTTTCACTGCGCGATAGTAAAGGTAATGTCAGGGACGGCAGTGCCATTAATTTTCCGAAATTTCTTGACCGAAGAAGATGAAGTAAATATTCCGGTATTCGAATGAAGATTTGCTGCCAACTTTAGTAATTTTGAAGTAGGTATCCTCGGCGTAGCAAAGCAGCTTAAATCTCTTAATAAAGGCAAATCCTATGGTCCAGCCTGTTTACTAATTAGATTGTTTTCAGAGAATACTGATATAATAGCTCGGTACTTATTAATCGTATCGTGTACAATCCCTTGCATGGCGTAAGATCTGCACGGAAAGACTGGAAAGATGCATAACTTACACCAATACCCAAGAAAGGAAGTGAGAGTAATCTGATGAATTATAGATCCATATCACTGACGTCGATTTGCAGTAGGATTGTGAAAACTACACTCTATTCGAATATTATGAATTATCTCGAAGAAAACGATTTATTCAGAAATAGCCATCAAGGAGTCAGGAAATATCGTTCTTACGAAACACAACTAGCTCTTTATTCTCACGAAATAATGAATTCTGTCGATAGAGTATCTCAAACTGATTCCACAATACTAGATTTCCAAAAAGGCCTTTAAGACCGTTTCTCGCAAGCGGCTTACAATAAGATTGCGTGCCTATGGAGTTTTGTTTCAATTGTACGACTTGATTCGTGATTTTCTGTCAGAGAGGTCACAGTTCATAGGAACTGAATAAACGTCACCGAGTAAAACAGAATTAATATATGGAGTTCCCGAAGGAAGTGTTATAGGCTTCCTACCGTTCCTAATCTGCACAGACGGCATAGGAGACAATCTGAGCAGCCCTCTAATAGTCTCTGCAGATGATGCTGTTTTTTACCGCCTAGGGAAGCCACCACAACATCAAAACCAAGTGCAAAATATCTGTATGGTGCGAAAAACGGCAGTTGAAAAGTGGGAGGTCATCCACGTGAGTACTAAAAGGATTCCGTTAAATTTCGGGTATATGATAAATCACACAAATGTGAAAACTGTTGAGTCAACTAATTACCAAAGAATTACAATTACGAATTACTTAAATTTGAGCGATCACATAGTGTTGTGTGGAAGGTGAACCAAAGACTGCGTTTCATTGGTAGAGCACTTAGAAGATCCAACAGGTCTGGCCAAGAATTGCCTACTCTTGTCTGTTCTATACTAGACTATTGCTTTACAATGTGGGATCCTTGCCACACAGTATGATAGAGGACACCGAAAAGGTTCAAAGAAGGACAGCACGTTTTGTATTATTGCGAAATGGGGGAGAGAGTGGCACGGATATAATACGCGGGTTTATGTGGCAATCATTAAAACAAAGGCGTTTTTCGTTGCAGCGGTACCTTTTCAGACCGGCCATTGTGGACGAGCGGTTCTAGGCGCTTCAGTCTGGAATCGCGCAACCGCTACGGTCGCAGGTTCAAATCCTGTCTCGGGCATGGATGTGTGTAATGTCCTTAGGTTAGTTAGGTTTAAGTAGTTCTAAGTTCTAGGGGACTGATGACCTCAGATGTTAAGTCCCATAGTGCTCAGAGCCATTTGAACCATTTGGTACCTTTTCACAAAATTTCAATCTCCAATGTCCTCCTCCGAATGCCAAATTATTTTGTTGACACCCTCCTATATAGGAAAAAATGGTTATTGTACTAAAATAAGAGGAATCAGAACTCACAGGAAATATTTAAGTTTTGGTTTTTTCGTGCACTGTTAAGAGAGACGAACGGCAGAGAAATTGCGTGAAAGGGGTTCGATGAACTTTCTGCCAGTGTGAATTGCAGAGTAGTCATGTAGATGTATATGTAGCTTTACGGCCGGATGCTCTTGTTATCACCACGGTCACTAGTTAACGAAGGGACACAAGTCATGTGCGCCAGCTCTCTGTTAATGGTGTAGACTTTGCTCCGTGCTTCACTGTATTCAGCGGTTTGTGTACCGTACTGACTAAGGCGGAGATTTTAAGCCAGCCTAACATTTACATAAACTAGCTCCTTAGAACTAGCGGCATGTCAGACAAGCGGTCGCTATTCTGCCGCGGATTCGATACGGACTGGCTCACCGCCCCGCCCCACCTGGCAGGCCTGTGTGCGGTGCGTTAAGCTCATGGGAACACGCCCAATTAGGATACCTGCTGATACGAGGGCCAGTCAATAAAAAAGTCGGAGACTGGTATAGAAACATCAGAGCCGCGTGTACCAACCTGAAATTTATTTTCCTTTTCAGCATGTTCTCCTTGTAAGCTTAAACACTTATCCCATCGCTCTACAAAGCCTTAAAAGCTAGCACCATATAATTCTTGCGGCAGCGTTCCCATCTAACGAATGGCCTCTCTGGATACAACAAGTTTATTTGGTTCCAAAACTTGCTGCATCCCACAAGACTGATGTATCCTGTGAGGCCGCGAGGGATTAGTCGAGCGGCCTAAGGCGCTGCAGTCATGGACTGTGCGGCTATTCCCGGCGGAGGTTCGAGTCCTCCCTCGGGCATGGATGTGTGTGTTTGTCCTTAGGATAACTTAGGTTAAGTAGTGTGTAAGCTTAGAGACTGATAACCGTAGCAGTTAAGTATCATAATATTTCATACACATTTGAACATTTTTTGTCCTGTCAGTAGCGAAACATCCGTAGAAGGGGAAACAACGTGTCGTCACTGGATAACCGGGGCGCTAGGACGCTACTAGCTTGTGACATCTTTCTCCTTTGCTGTATTCCAGTATCCAACTGAGCAAAAATTTCCATGAAATACAGTTGTAACCATGTGCGCTGGATGTACTCAGCGGACAGTCCGTCGGCTCACAAAAATCTCTTTGTTGTAGTCGGGTACACACTCATGGCATACCTTCCCTCTTGGTCTGACTGCAGATCATTAACCACTGGCTGCGGCATGAGCTGTGGATTTCTAGATATTTATAGGCACAAAATTTCAAACGATACGCTATATTCTGCCGTTTGTGACTTATTTACTGTCTCACCGTCATAGTTAGTTATCTTTCCTGGATTCAGTATCATTTTTCAGTCAAACTGGAGAGAGCATATCGTTCCACATAAAAAAATGTAATGTGTAATAATGGTAAAAGGCGAATTTTTAATCTGTGAAACACATAAAAAATTTTCTACGATTTGAGTACTCACTTTAAAAAGGCCAAGCGAACTTATAACAAAGCTAATTTACTTTTCCTAACTTATACTTAAAAAAAATTATGGCCGCTTACGGTATTAATTTATTTTTTACCCCGTTTTCAGATAAGAAGGGCATTGTAGTGATACACGCTACTCCAGGGGAGCAAAGTGTATCCCTACTTCTTCTTACTGGTGAATGATACTCGGAACTATAGTAACGTCTATATTAAGACCAGATATTATATTGTGAGAATATTAAGACAATATGTTATACAGGGTGTTACAAAAAGGTACGGCCAAACTTTCAGGAAACATTCCTCACACGCAAAGAAAGAAAATATGTTATGTGGACATGTGTCCGGAAACGCTTACTTTCCATGTTAGAGCTCATTTTATTACTTCTCTTCAAATCACATTAATCATGGAATGAAAACACACAGCAACAAACGTACCAGCGTGACTTCAAACACTTTGTTGCAGGAAATGTTCAAAACGTCCTCTGTTAGCGAGGATACATGCATCCACCCTCCGTCGCATGGAATCCCTGATGCGCTGATGCAGCCCTGGAAAATGGCGTATTGTATCACAGCCGTCCACAATACGAGCACGAAGAGTCTCTGCATTTGGTACCGGGGTTGCGTAGACAAGAGCTTTCAAATGCCCCCATAAATGTAAGTCAAGAGGGTTGAGATCAGGAGAGCGTGGAGGCCATGGAATTCGTCCGCCTCTGCCAATCCATCGGCCACCGAATCTGTTGTTGAGAAGCGTACGAACACTTCGACTGAAATGTGCAGGAGCTCCATCGTGCATGAACCACATGTTGTGTCGTACTTGTAAAGGCACATGTTCTAGCAGCACAGGTAGAGTATCCCGTATGAAATCGTGATAACGTGCTCCATTGAGCGTAGGTGGAAGAACATGGGGCCCAATCAAGACATCACCAACAATGCCTGCCCAAACGTTCGCAGAAAATCTGTGTTGATGACGTGATTGCACAATTGCGTGCGGATCCTCGTCAGCCCACACATATTGATTGTGAAAATTTACAATTTGATCACGTTGGAATGAAGCCTCATCCGTAAAGAGTACATTTGCACTGAAATGAGGATTGACACATTGTTGGATGAACCATTCGCAGAAGTGTACCCGTGGAGGCCAATCAGCTGCTGATAGTGCCTGCACACGCTGTACATGGTACGGAAACAATTGGTTCTCCCGTAGCACTCTCCATACAGTGACGTGGTCAACGTTAGCTTGTACAGCAGCAACTTCTCTGACGCTGACATTAGGGTTATCGTCAACTGCACGAAGAATTGCCTCGTCCATTGCAGGTGTCCTCGTCCATCTAGGTCTTCCCCAGTCGCGAGTCATAGGCTGGAATGTTCCGTACTCCCTAAGACGCCGATCAATTGCTTCGAACGTCTTCCTGTCGGGACACCTTCGTTCTGGAAATCTGTCTCGATACAAACGTACCGCGCCACGGCTATTGCCCCGTGCTAATCCATACATCAAATGGGCATCTGCCAACTCCGCATTTGTAAACATTGCACTGACGGCAAAACCACGTTCGTGGTGAACACTAACCTGTTGGTGCTACGTACTGATGTGCTTGATGCTAGTACTGTAGAGCAATGAGTCGCATGTCAACACAAGCACCGAAGTCAACATTACCTTCCTTCGATTGGGCCAACTGGCGCTGAATCGAGGAAGTACAGTACATACTGACGAAACTAAAATGAGCTCTAACATGGAAATTAAGCGTTTCCGGACACATGTCCACATAAAATCTTTTCTTTATTTTTATGTGAGGAATGTTTCCTGACGCGGTAGCGTTCTCGCTTCCCGAGCACGGGGTCCTGGGTTCGATTCCCGGCGGGGTCAGGGATTTTCTCTGCCTCGTGATGACTGGGTGACATCAGTCCTTAGGTTAGTTGGGTTTAAGTAGTTCTAAGTTCTAGGGGACTGATGACCATAGATGTTAGTGCTCAGAGCCATTTGAATGTTTCCTGAAAGTTTGGCCGTACCTTTTTGTAACACCCTGTATAGAAAGAAAACGGTGACCAACTTTAAAGGTACACCAAAATATGGGAAAATAAAAAAAAAATTCAGAATTTAAGTTCTTGAAAGAAATAATCAAATCCAATCCTGTGGAAATGGGCACTAACATTAACACAGTTAGAAAGACGGAAACAGCGCTCCATTTACAAAGGACATGTACAGTTAAATGCTCTTATCTAGTAATACTAAATGGAGGCACTGGTGACTAAAAGCGGGTGTCTTTATGCCTCAAAATGCCTCGCCATAAACACAGACAAGATTTTAAGTAATTCCGAGAAGAAAGAAAGAAGAACGAAAAATTTGGGGTCCAAACTATGAAACCGGGATTTGGAGATTTAGAAACAACGGGGAAATGTATGGTAAACTGACAATATAACGGATACAATGAGAAAGTTGAGGATTACATTTTATGAGTACTTAAAAAGAATGTATATCGCACACTACAAGGGTCGTGGAATGTTTTCTCTTGAAATGCGGTGTAAAGGAGGTAACAGGAATTAAAAATAGTTTCGTTAAAGGATACCAGACGATTAACGTGGGAGGTACATTGTCAGACTACTGCTATATCTAAATTCACGTCTAGATCAACAGCTACATAGCAATATTATCAGAATATAACTAACTAATGTCGTCATAGTCAGTGCTAGTGAATTCAGAATAAATTACACATTGAAGATGATGGCAAACACAGAGAAAGTGTCGTCTTTGACACACAGTAGTATTTTAACTGAAAATGTTAAATCCAAAGGAAATTCTAAAAGTAAGACTAAACATAAAGCAACAGTGTGTGCGCCTGTGTGTGTGTGTGTGTGTGTGTGTGTGTGTGTGTGTGTGTGTGCGCGTGTGTGTGTGTGTGTCTGTGTGTGAGAGAGAGAGAGAGCATGTGCGTGTGCATATGTGTGTGTTACACTCAACAGAACAGAAGTTAACCTATATATGTGATAAAACAACCTAATATCCTTTTACACAATTTAAATTAAAGTAACTAAGCCAACAAAAAAAAAAAAAAAAGTCTCTGAGCACTATGGGACTTAACATCTGAGGCCATCAGTCCCCTAGACTTAGAACTACTTAAACCTAACTAACCTCAGGACATTACACACAACCATGCCCGAGGCAGGATTCGAACCTGCGACCGTAGCAGCTGCGTGGTTCCGAATTGAAGCGCCTAGAACCGCTCGGCTACATGGGCCGGCACTAAATCAATCAAATGCAATAAAGGCAAGGCAAAAGTACTGAAGAATAGTTTGCAAATTTGTTGTGTTTAGCTGATGTAGCTGCTAGGTCTCTGAGTGACTGACCAATATCAAACTTACTGTTGTGCATACACCACTACTGTCTCGTAACTACCTGTAAACGTCTCTACAGCATGTTAAATATTTCTAGTTCTTTCGTGAGACGGACTGAAGACAATGAGATGGTGTAGAACAATTATTAAAATTTTCCCCTTATGAACAGTGTAGAGGGTTGAGATACCAGGGAGACGGAAGCTAAAGAATGGGGAATCCAGTGCTCCTGAAATGTCACGTATGTAGACACACATCGCTGCAAAAATATGCTGGTAAGCCATCTTGCATCTTGAGCCATCAGCCAGCAAGGTAGGCGTTAAAAAGAAAATGCTGATACTGAACCGCTTTTAACCTCTGTTGCAGGACGTTTCTCCTTCCTTGATCACGTGCTCACTTTAATAACAGCTCTGAAGTTGGTCTGAGATGGTGCAGGCCAAGCACTTGGGAGCTATTCCCTGCGAATCTTGTGTGCATTGGTAGTTGTGACCTCTCTGACTGAATCGGCATTGCTTCACCTGAAATCAGATTAAAAACGAAACAAGTGGTGATGAGTATCCAACTTATGGTCCCATCGTCTCCCTGTTCCTTTTTCTCTTCTTAGACCACCTTCCGAACGGCTGCTGCGACGGTGGGCTCCTATACCTGACTGTTGGCATTGTAGAGAATGGTGGGAAGAGGATGCGGAAGGGGGGATGGTGGGGGGGGGGGGGGGGAGGGGAATAGTGAGGAAGGGCGTCTCTTCTTTCACGGCTCTCAGTTACTCCCGAAACTGTTGCAGCCGACAGTAAATGTCGCCAGCTTCCGCTTTCAAGGCAGCCCGCTCTATCGCCATGTTGGCTTTGAGGGCGGCCACAGCGGCGTCGGTGGCAGCACGGAGATTTGCTGGCATTTCGCCAGAGTTGGCGGCGACGTTATCACGGCTGCTCCACCCGCTTCCTCCTGTTGGTGATTTCATGTACTCCATTTCCTTCATTTATTTCATTAACTGTACAGAGTAACCCACCGCCTGAAAATGTAATGTGGGTCGGACGCTTCTAAATCTAACAGCATATAGTTCTTATTACAGTCTTATTGGTATACAGATGTTAATGATTTTTTAAAATAATATAAAGAACATAATATATTAAACTTTCTCTAATGTTACAGAGAACTGAATGCTTAACAACTGTTAAAGTGTTTCTATATAATTTATTTCTGCCTACTTGAGAATGTAATTTATATAATGCAAATGTAAAGGGAAAAATGTAATACAATAAGTGTGGTGAAAATAAGTTGCAGTATGCAGACGGAAGTGATATAGTACATTTGGATGTGTAATATAGTCTAAGTAGCTTGTTGGTTGATAATAGTCTACTTCTACCTATCCCAGGTGAGAATGTCTCGGTAGAAGCTCGAGCTATTCTCATCTGAAACAGTTTGTGTTTATGTATGGTTATTGTGTTTGTGTGTTTTGATATATTACTTGGAGTGTTGCATATCGGGACACATGATATTCAGTAGTTATTTGTTTGTCTTATTGTTGATAGTTGTTGTATATTTTGTTGTATATTCTATGTCATACCTTGGGTATATACACCTGGTACTATACAGATTAAATAATGATTGAGCATTTGATACGTAGAATACATTAATTTTAGCTTTACATGAAGGATACACTTATGGTTGTAATTTTGTTAGTAGAAATAGGATGCAGACCATTGCAACTTGGATGCAGAATTTCTTAAATAACTTAATACATTACATTTTATATTTATACATACTTTATACAGAAAATACATTTGAAATACAAAATTCATTGATTATAGCTTTACAAAATGGTTCAAATGGCTCTGAGCGCTATGGGACTTAAATTCTGAGGTCATCAGTCCCCTAGAACTTAGAACTACTTAAATCTAACTAACCTAAGGACATCACACACATCCACGCCCGAGGCAGGATTCGAACATGCGACCGTAGCGGTCGCGCGGTTCCAGACTGAAGCGCCTAGAACAGCTCGGCCACTCCGGCCGTCGTAGCTTTACATAAAGAAGAGAATATACTTCTGTATACAGATAATAAGAGGATCAATACATTACTGCTTGTGTGCAGTATACTTTAAACAATATGCAATGTGTTGTTGGGGAGGACGAGTCTCGGAATAAAAGTTCTTCGAGCCTTCTCCTCCCAAGCTTCGGTACCTTATTACTAGGGTCTTAATATGTGGTGTCAGTGTTTATTTGTTTCATCATTGTTACTGCCTCTTGCGTTGTTTGTGGCTGTGTTATGGCATGCATTGTCATGTGTTGTTGGTTTGGGTCCCTTACCTGGTGATTCCTTCTAATGTGTTGATTCCTTCCTAGGTTTCGGAATCTGTGGTCGTGCTTGTGTCCTCCCATTTGGTTTGTTGTGTTTGTGCTTGACTACACCTCCTTGCATATTGGTTTTGGAGCTTGTATTCGTCATGCAGTGTGTTCCATACAATATCGGCTGCGCTATTTATTGCGTTCCAATCATCGGGATTACGTGTTATTCTGGCGATGTCACTGTCGTTCTGTATAGGTATCAAGTGTTGAATTTGATGTTTGTTTCGTCGGGCGCTCAACTGCGAGGTCATCAGCGCCCTTACAAAGTCCCAAATTATTCACAGTCAAATTTTTAGACAGTCCAGTCGAGCCAGTGTCGCAAATGATGGAGATGAGGATGAAATGATAAGGACAACACAAATACCCAGTCCCCGAGCAGAGAAAAATCCCAAACCCGGCCAGGAATCGAACCCAGGACCCCGTAATCCAGAGACAGCAACGCTCGCTGCTAGACCATGAGTTGCGGACTTTTCAAGTATGCTACTGTGTTGCATTGCAGTGTGACATGTTCTGGTGTCCTAGTTTCTCCGCAAACGCTTGTTTCGTCGTAAGTTAGTCCCGTGCTGTTTAAGTGTACCTGATGCGGCCCGTGGTCTGTCGGGGAATGTACCATCTCCCGGCTCGGGTCGACGTGTTTCTTGGGGAGGGTGGTAGGGAGCGGCCGCTCCAGCCACCTCATCTTGGCCGGCGGCCTTTCAGCAGGTCTTCTTTTTCGTCTTTTTTCTTTTTCTTTTCGCGGCTCCAGCTTGTGATGTAGCCGCTGCCGTGAAAATTCGCCGTGTGTGCGCTGCCGCAGGTCAGCGCAGCGTCGCGTCTTCGAGCAGTGGCGTGCGTCATGCGCTTGCGCGCACTTCAAGTACGCCACGTATACCTTGCAGTACCTGGCGACGGGGCCAAGCCGCTAGCACCGCTGCACTGCTCCTTCCTCATCTCCCTGTCGTGGTTGGTTGGTTGGTTTAAAGTGGGGGGGGGGGGGGGGAAGGGTAAAAACTGTTTGGTCATAGGTCCCCCTTTCGTGATCTGCAGTGCCGGCCAACGTGAGCAGCTCCACCGCCACGCGTCCCATGAAGGCGGCAAGCAACTTGAGTTCCCTTTGGCGTCGCCTCCCTTCCCGCGTCCAGACATGATCGGCTGTGTACGCGAGCGAAACGAGCGACGATTTGGTCCGCAACAAAGCGGGCAGCGGAGTGCTTTGGTGCGTTTAGACTTATTGATCTACCGCCGACAACGGCTGCTCATATATCGATTGAGAAACGGTACTGCTGGAACCTTTTTTCTGCAGTTTTTGGGAATTTTCACAAGATCCCACAAGCTGATTATGAACTCCTCTCTCCGCAACCGACATAACCACGCTGCAAGACCAACCGACATTGAACTATAGTTTTCTTGTGATTTTAGGACATAATGAAGATGGTGCAAATACAGTAACATTTCATGAAGTACTGCCAGGACAAGAATGTGACTGAATTACTTCGCTGCTACGAATCGTCGTTGCACGGATCCCAGAAAATTTCGTGCACTAAAAGTTCCTCTAGCTCACGTACGATGACTTTCACTGGTAAAGTTTCAGATGCTAGAGAACGTGTGTCCCCAAGAATTTGCGAAAGTTGGCCGAACATATTATTAGATGGTTTTTAGCGTTGAGTGGCTGGGCTCGCAGGCTAAACCGCCACAAGAAATCGTACGCGTTATGTCACTTCTTGAGTAAAAGGAGTCCCCATTGCCTGACAAGTGCCAGGAGAGCTAATGAAAAAAGAGTAAACCGTTCCTAGGTAAAAGAAAGAACAATAATAGAGACATAAATGATGTAGTTCATCTAAGTGAATATGACGCCTCGATACATTCCTAGAGTTGCGATTAATTTACCGTGCAATATCACGCGCCAATAAGACTGAAATCTCAACACATCTACGCTACTGGCCATTAAAATTGCTACACCACGAATATGACGTGCTACAGACGCGAAATTTAACCGACAGGAAGAAGATGCTGTGATATGCAAATGATTAGCTTTTCAGAGCATTCACACAAGGTTGGCACCGGTGGCGACACCTACAACGTGCTGACATGAGGTAACTTTCCAACCGATTTGTCACACACAAACTGCAGTTGACTGGCGTTGCCTGGTGAAACGTTGTTGTCATGCTTCGTGTATGGAGGAAAAATGCGTACCATCACGTTTCCGACTTTGATAAAGGTCGGATTGTAGCCTATCGCTATTGCGGTTTATCGTATCGCGACATTGCTCCTAGAGTTGGTCGAGATCCAATGACTGTTAGCAGAATAAGGAATCGGTGGGTTCAGGAGAGTAATACGGAACGCCGTGCTGGATCCCAACGGCTTCGTATTACTAGCAGTCGAGATAACAGGTATCTTATCCGCATGGCTGTAACGGATCGTGCAGCCACTTCTCGATCCCTGAGTCAACAGATGGCGACGTTTGCAAGACAACAACCATCTGCACGAACAGTTCGACGACGTTTGCAGCAGCATGGACTATCAGCTCGGAGACCATGGCTGCGGTTACCCTTAACGGTACATCACAGAGCGCCTGCGATGGTGTACTCAACGACGAACCTGGGTGCACGAATGGCAAAACGTCATTTTTTTCGGATGAATCCAGGTTCTGTTTACAGCGTCATGATGGTCGCATCCATGTTTGGCGACATCGCGGTGAATGCACATTGGAAGCGTGTATTCGTCATCGCCATACTGGCGTATCACCCGGTGTGATGGTAGGGGTGCCATTGGTTACACGTCTCGGTCACCTGTTGTTCGCATTGGCGGCACTTTGAACAGTGGACGTTACATTTCAGATGCGTTATGACCCGAGGCTCTACCCTTCATTTGATCCCTGCGAAACCCTGCATTTCAGCAGGATAATGCCCGACCATATGTTGCAGGTCCTGTACGCGCCTTTCTGGATACAGAAAATGTTCGACTACTGCCCTGGCCAGCACATTCTCCAGATCTCTCACCAATTGAAAACGTCTGGTCAATGATGGCCGAGCAACTGACTCGTCACAATACGTCACTCACTACTCTTGATGAACTGTGGTATCGTGCTGTAGCTGCATGGGCAGCTGTACCTGCACACGCCATCCAAGCTCTATTTGACTCAATGCCCAGGCGTATCAAGGCCGTTATTACGGCCAGAGGTGGTTGTTTTGGGTACTGATTTCTCCGGATCTATGCACTCAAATTGTGCGAAAATGTAATCACATGTCAGTTCCAGTATAATATATTTGTCCAATGAATACGCGTTCATCATCTGCATTTCTTCTTGGTGTAGCAATTTTTACTGGCCAGTAGAGTACATCTTCCACTCGTAAATACTCCGCAAGCCATGGCATGGAGGAAGGTAGACCCACGTCGCAGTAGCAGTTTTCGTTCCCATTACATTCACGTACTGAGTGGGGGAAAAATGACTGTGCCTCTCTTCACCCTGAGATCTCTCCTACCTTGTTCTCACGTTCCTTACGTGAAATACAATGGTTGCGCTCTCTTGTTCCTATACATTTTCTCTAAATTTACCATGCAGGTTTTAGTGACAATTGCGTCGCATTTCTTCCTCGGGTTCCCATTTAGGATCTCCAGGGATTTCTCCTACACTTTTCTATGGGTTATACCGACCGTTTACAAACCTAGCAACGCGACTGTGGATTCGCTCGATGTCTGCTGTCCACCCTCTTGGATAAGGGCACCAAATACTGGAACCGCGGGCGCTATCACCAAGCCCTATTTGCAGGTTGCTATCTAAAGGCTTCCAGGGACCAGAAAAATTTTCTCTGAGCATTTCATATCATTATTGAACGAATATAAAATTTTAAAACGCTGTCATAAACTAATAACTAAGAGCTGTAGTCTTATGTTAAAAGTTTTAACTCAGTAAGATAATTATTGCAGTTAGAGACTGTGTACAAGTCTTGAGGCAGTCTTTCTTATTGCTCGCAAATTACGCAGACTGTATTGAGCCAGTATTTGAGAATGACAATATTCAACGACTTCAAAAAAATTTTACATGTAATTTCAGACGTTTTTTGACATTTTTCTCGCTGAAACCTCCGACGAAGTAATGAAATGTAGAAAGTTTCTACTTACTACATTTTCTCTGTTCACGCAGTAAGATTTCAGCATCAGGCGTGACGTTTTAATTTATTACTTCTCCACTAATAACTCTATTCGCAACCCACTTTGCAGGTGGTATCCACTGATTGTACCTGAAAAATGGTATCATTGTACGACACATAGTTCATGATATATGACGTCATAAACATTGAGATTCACGAAATAATTGCTTTTGCTTAAAACGGAGAGCAAATTACCCAGACTGTATTCTTCCAGGGTTTGACAACGACAGCACTTAGCGACTTTCAACAAACTTCAAACATAATTTCGAACCTTTTCTAAACTCTTCCTCGCTTACATGTTTTTTCTTAAATGTGTAACACATTAACTCATTAGTAAACTAATCATAAGTTTCAGGGTGTTTTATACACGGGAGTTCGATTTTTTGAAGAATCGAGGGTGTAGTGATAATATAGAACTGGGCACCCTTAGGATCTTGTTTGTGATTTTAAGTACTCGTCCCACTTCAGCTAACTTCTTAGTACTACCCCTAAATACTTACACGATTTTCCGTGTTTAAGCTGTTCATCGCTTATTATGTAATCATATGCTATTTGGCGTTTCTCCTTGTTGTAGACGCTGATTTGCGTCTACCCACATTTAATGCAAATTTTGTCCAAATCTTTCAGCAGTTCGTTACAATCGATCGACGACAAAACTCACCTGTTTACAATACCATCAGCGAACTATATCACAATGCTGTTGCACAGCGCAACTCGTACCACACAACTTACCGTAGACTACTTAATGCTCAGTATATTGTGTATTGGAGTATTGTGGCACAGAAATCCATTAAAACACTCTACTGACACCATTGACGGAAGCCCAATGCAGAAACCATGCTCATATCCGACGAAAAAGTGTTCAGATCTCAGTAAATGTAACTTTGACGACCCTTGGTTACTGTCCCTGATTTTCTTATCTCCATAATCACTACCACCTCTCACAATATTCGACACATTTTGTAATACCCACTTGAAAGCCGCCTGCTATAAACATCTTTCACACGTTGTATGGCCAAAGACTTACATGTTTCAGAGAACACATAGTCTTTCGTCTGCTATAGTAGCTTCAGCTTTCTTTGAGAACAGAAAAGGCGGGTCTTAGGTACGCTACTTAAATCTTGTGATCAGCGAGCCAATAGTACTGCTTGGCTTGGAGATGAGCTAACGAACACCTTTATGGGTCGTGGCACAAAGGGACATCATTGGTTTCCGACTGTTGCCGTCGCCACGTTGTGCTTTCGTGCTTGCTGGACGTGCCGAACTTTTTAGTATAGACGCTTGTCTTGTAATATTGAAATGAGCACACTGAAACGACGTCATACAGAGTTTTGATAAGATTGTTAGTTGTTAGTGCGGCCTTTGCGTAACTAAGCTCATCAGACAGAAAATTAGTCACCCCAGTACGTACGCACAGATGAATTTTGGAAATTTGTGGTAAGGTCTTATGGGACCAAACAGCTCACGTCATCGGTCCCTAAGCCTACGCACTACTTAGTCTAACGTAAACTAACTTACACTATGGACAACTCACACCCATCCCCGAGGGAGGACTCGAACCTCCGTCGGGGGGAGCCGCACGAACCGTGACAAGGCGCCCATGACTACTTGGCTACCCCGCACAGCACAGATGAATCGTAAGGCATTCACTGATAGTGCAGAGATCGAGTACGTGCTCAATCGTGAGTGCACTACCTCTGCGTCAGCATAAGGAAGCAGCTATCACTGAGACATTTATATTTAAAACAGGAAATGTACGTAAAAATGGGTATGTGTAAAGAAGTGACAGAGTGGTGGAGAGGGGCAATCGCATTTGGCCGTGCCCATGACCATTAGGTGTGCGAAGTTCCTGGATTTGTTGGTGTTTCGCGGTGGAATGTTCAACGTGTCTATAGGCAGTGGTGTAACACGTGTGCCAACGAAACACGACGCGAGATCTGTGGTCGGAAAAAGATCCTGACTGTGGGGACTGGCGAAGCGTTTCACGAGTCTAAATCAAAATCACTTAAAAAAACCGACAGGAATTGCTGCAAGCAGTGAATGAATATCCGTCCCAAAGTGAGATCGAGAGAACTCTGCGACGACATCTGCGTGCAATAAACGTTTTAAGTCGAGTGACCTCGCAAGAGATCATTGCTCAGGCAGGCACAGAAAGGCGACAACAGCAAAGTTCGTCGGGCTGGAAGAATAGGTAACTGACTTTCTAAACACTCCCGCATTCTATCTCGATTGGTCTGGAAAATCACCTGACTAGAGCCCCGTAGAAATCTGTGAGACATTTTGGAACAGTGAATAAACGCCGACGTTTGGATCCCGGCAATTTGGTGGAATTACACGATCAAATCCTCAGCGAGTGGCAGAACCTAGATGCAACGTACCTGCACAACCTTGTGGTTTGACTTCCTAAACAAGTCCAGGTGGTTATCGAGTCCAGGGGCGGAGTTACGCGGTATTAAACGATACTTGCTATGATTTCTTTAGAGGCGACTAATCTTTTGTTACGTTATGTTCAGACTAATTCACATGAGATACTTTTGAATTGCATTTAATGTGAATAATGTTAATTTCTTTCTTCGTTTGGAACACATGGGAATCGACATCTGTTTTCTATTCATGCTTCAGTGTCTGCATGTAGTTTATACCGCTGATTTTACACTCATTAAATGATATTACGACCGTTCGTATGAATGTAGGATTGTTCCTCTAGAGTTTTTTCATGTATGGTGATGAAAAGTCACGGGGTCCATTGAAGAACACTCGTGTGTAAGACATTAAGCTGTGTCTCCATCACCGACCGCTGTGGCCGAGCGGTTCTAGGCGCTTCAGTCCGCAACCGCGCTGCTGCTACGGTCGCAGGTTCGAATCCTGCCTCGTGCATGGATGTGTGTGATGTCCTTAGGTTAGTGAGGTTTAAGTAGTTCTAAGTCCAGGGGACTGATGACCTCAGATGTTAAGTCCCATAGTGCCTAGAGCCATTTGAACCATTTGTGTCTCCTTCTATTGAGTAATATATCAATGCTTATTCAGTTTTCGCATAATTGCGACTCTTACGAAGTTATTTTCCAATCCTGTGATCTTTATTTAAATCCTCGCCTTAGCTCCCCTGAGATAACCAGGTTCACTTTCGTTATATTTCACGAAGGAAATGAATCATCTGCCTTCACCAGAGAGATTTTTTTTTTTTTTCATTGCAGTTTTCAGCTTACGAGGTAAGTGGGTTTCACAGTGGAACTTCGAAGCACGTATTTGCAGTCGATGTTTAGCTACTGCACGAGCTCTTTTCAGTGATACAGAATACCACCTGCAGCTCTATTTGCATGGCACTAATATCTCCTAGAAGGAGATGTTCATCGACACAGGTGGGGAATAGCTATATGATATTTGCAGGAAGGGCTGTGGTTTAAGTAATCTTGGATTAACGTATGTTAAATTTCCATTTCATTAGTCCGTTGCGCTATGAGAAATTTCCTAGTAGTACGAAATATAAGGTTAAAATTAAACAGATCGTATTGTTGCTCACAAGTGGGTCAGATTTCATTTACAATATGGGATCTTCTAGGACCATTGTATATGAACTCACATGTTGAAAGTAGTATCCGAGTTTCAATGTATGTGGTGGCTGGTACATCTACGAACATACGAGAAGGGAAACTGCAGAGTGCGAGAAAGCACCAGAAAAAGTAGTGCGGATGTTCACACTCAGCAAGTGCTTGTGAACGTCCACGTAAAAGGCAAGGGGGGGGGGGGGGGGGGGGCTTGCACGCAAGACACAAAGCGAAGGGAACACGGTATATCGAGTATGAAGCCGCTGAAAGAAAAAAGAAAAATCTTGTTCCTAATTCTGATTAGCTGTGAGACAACAAGACAATTTTAAAAAGTAAAAGTTTCCAAGTCATTAAATAAGGCAACTTTTGTTTATAGTATGATGATACAGATCTTGGATGAAATACATAATTTTAAGAGTATAAAGTGTAAGAAACTACAAGCAAAATACAGGTACAGACTCAAATGTCCAAAGTATTATGCTAAATTATGTACACATTCCACAAGTTCTTAGATTTCTAAGTTCAATCTGTTGATCCAGTTGAGCCCTTCAGGTGATGCATGGTGGATCTCATTTATTGGTCCCGCGAAGGCTCGTTTGCAGGGTGATTTACTGTTTGCAGGGCAGCTCCACAGTCACAATCTGGAGATGTTGCCAAGCCCCATTTGTGCTTTAGATATCCGCAGTTCCCTTGTCCTGTTCGGATGCAGTTGATTATTCTCCACTGGCGTCTGGGGAGTGTGAAACCTGGAACTCGCATGGAAGGCTTTTCAACCAGATGGCCGTTGAACACTGACGATTCTTCCCACTGACTTCTCCATACTTCCTTTATGTTAAAGTCGGAGGCTTCAAGATGATGTGCAGTTCGCCAAGGTGGTTTCTTGTCTTCAGACTCTGATGTTCTGCTATTAATATATCGCTGCGTACGGGTAGCTGGCGGTTCTTCTGAATTTTTCTCCAGATCTTCAGGAGAGCATCTGATCTTCGTAGAGCTGGAGGTTGGATGTTACTTAAAACTTGTATTCAGCCTGTGATACGTCACATTGTCTGGTTGGGTTGCACATCTGTCTTGCTACAGTGAGCAGTGCTCATCCAAGTTGGACAACAGTATTCAGTGACAGAGTATGATAGTGCCAAAGCAGTTGATCTTAGGTCACTCGCGTCCGTGACATATCCTATGTCACACCTGCCTCCGGTGTGGTGCTAAATGAGTAACAACAACAGGATGAGACCGAACTGCCCGAAAAGGCCTCCCGGTCATAGAATGCAGAGCAAACAACCAAATAGGGCAACTGAACAGCAGTTTACATAGAAAGAACGTGAGCTTAACAGACAAAGAATTAGTTACCCTGACGTAACATCACCAGCTGTGGCGTCAACAATTGTCCCAGTTTCACGAGGAAGATGCCCTGTATATTTGTTTAGTACAGTAGCCATTTCTTCTCAAAGTAATTCTCATCTAGGTCTTTATGATGTCTGGAGTATAAGAACAGCACACGCTAGTCACGGAGACAAGTCTTAGAGCACGAACTAATACCCGTAAAACGAAATAACTGCAGACGGAATATGTTTTAGCTGCTTTTCTGGATATGTTGATGCTCTGAAAGCCTTTTTACTTGCTGCGGCTGGTGGCAGCGTCGCAGTTCCTGTTACGATGGACATTTCGTTGCAGCGGCTTCCGTGACAGACTTCAGGAAGCGCCGGGCGGCTTGAGAGCCGGGCTCGGGCTGCTATCGCTAGAAGCGCCGGAGAGCGTGTGTGCGGTCGGCTTGATAGATCACCTTGTAATTGCGCCCAGCTACGAGAAAGCGACGGACACCTTGTACCGTACTCAGGACACGCCCCCTTCCCCTGCACGCCAGCAAAGCAGCGCTCTGCTCTTTTATTTACGTTCGGTCGTCGATACACACTCTAGATTACACACTGACGAGTTTATATTTTCCCTAATAAAACGACCAAGAAGGCTTTCACTTACATCTTAACACTAGAAATTCCATGAGTATCGAAAAGCAGGTGATTACCCAGCGTAAAAAAAAAATGAGAGCAGAGATGCATCAGCTACAAACATAAAATTGGGAATTTATGACTTGGCTGCTTTATTTGCTACGTTTTTATATTTTCCACGGTTTGTGATGAACCTTGTCTGTTTGCGTTCACTATTTAATCTCTCAAAGCTATCTACAATGTCTTCTATCGTATTCTTTTCCCCTGTATCAGTCAACCGCTGCCTCGTAACCTTTCGACAAGCTCTGGTTACTTAAACCCTCTGAGTTCAAGTGGTTTCTGCCAGAAATCCTCATTTTATTTTCTTTTATTTTATTTTTTGAGGCACTACTGCCTTTAACATGAAACCACCAATACTGCTGCAAAACAGAGACACTAATGACACACTGAGGTACCTATACGACTGTGGTGCATTGTTGTGGTCAATTATAGCGTTCAAACCAACAGTTGCACGGAGATTGTGCTACGTCCTTGCAGGAGAGTGTGACACGTGGTTTCTCTACGGTGGCCACGTTGAGGAGATACTTGGAGTGAAATTAAGTATATATAAAGTGATTGTAAGTTAAATGCCGGCCACAATGGCCGAGCGGTACTAGGCGCTTCAGTCTGGAACCGCGCGACCGCTACGGTCGCAGGTTCGAATCCTGTCTGGGGCATGGATGTGTGTGATGTCCTTAGATTAGTTAGGTTTAAGTAGTTCTAAGTTATAGGGGACTGATGACCTCAGATGTTTATAAGTCCCATAGTGCTCTGAGCCATTTGAACGATTTTTGTAACTTAAATTTGACTTTCTACCACCGCTGTTATGAGTGGTTTTGAATTAAAACCAGTGGGGTAGTATACGGGGTGGTCCATTGATCGTGACTGGGCCAAATATCTCAAGAAATAAGCGTCGAACGAAAAAACTACAAAGAAGAAACTTTGTCTAGCTTGAAGAGGGAAACCAGATGGCGCTATGGTTGGCCCGCTAGATGTCGCTGCCATAGGTCCAGCGGATATCAACTGCGTTTTTTTTAATAGGAAACCCATTTTTATTACATATTCGTGTAGTAGGTAAAGAAATATGAATGCTTTAGTTGGACCACTTTTTTCGCTTTGGGATAGATGGCGCTGTAATACTAAAAAACATATGGCTCACAATTATAGACGAACAGTTGGTGACAGGTAGGTTTTTAAAATTAAAATACAGAACGTAGGTACGTTTGAACATTTTATTTCGGTTGTACCAATGTGATACATATACCTTTGTGAGCTTATAATTTATGAGAACGCATGCTGTTACAGCGTTATTACCTGTAAATACCACATTAATGCAATAAATGCTCAAAATGATGTCCGTCAACCTCAGTGCATTTGGCAATACGTTAAAAGACATTCCTCTCAACAGCGAGTAGTTGGCCTTCCATAATGTTCGCACATGCATTGACAGTGCGCTGACGCATTTTGTTAGGCGTTGTCGGTGGATCACTATAGCAAATATCCTTCAACTTTCCCCACAGAAAGAAATCTCGGAGCGTCAGATCCGGTGAACGTACGGGCTATGATACGGTGCTTCGACGACCAATCCACCTGTCATGAAATATGCTACTCAATACCTCTTCAACCGCACGAGAGCTATGTGCCGGACATCCAGGATGTTGGAAGTACATCGCCATTCTGTCATGCAGTGAAACATCTTGTAGTGACATCGGTAGAACATTACGTAGGAAATCAGCATACATTGCACCATTTACATTGTCATAGATAAAATGGGGGCCAATTATCCTGTATCCCATAATGCCGCACCATACATTAACCCGCCAAGGTCACTGATGTCCCACTTGTCGCAACCATCGTGGATTTTCCGTTGCCCAATAGTGCATATTATGCCTCTTTACGTTACCGCCGTTGGTGAATGACGCTTCGATGCTAAATAGAACGCGTGCAAAAAATCTGTTATCGCCCCGTAATTTCTCTTGTGCCCAGTGGCAGAACTCTACACGACGTTCAAATTCGTCGCCATGCAATTCCTGGTGCACAGAAATGTGGTACAGGTGCAATCATTATTGATGTAGCATTCTCAACACCGACGTTTTTGAGATTCCTGATTCTCGCGCAATTTGTCTGCTACTGATGTGCGGATTAGCCGCGACAACAGCTAAAACACCTACTTGGGAATCATCATTTGTTGCAGGTCTTGGTTAACGTTTCACATGCGGCTGAACACTTCCTATTACCTTAAATACCTTAACTATCCGACGAACGGTCCGGACACTTGGACGATGTCGTCCAGGATACCGAGCAGCATACATAGCACACGCCCGTTGGGCATTTTGATCACAATAGCCATACATCAACACGACATTGACCTTTTCCGCAATTGGTAAACGGTCCATTTTTTTTTCTTTATTGAGTTTCGATTCCCCCCGAAGGGGGCGGGCTGGCAGCAGCCTAGTACGCTGCTCTACAGCCTACAGACTTTTTTTAAAAACGGAAGAAGAAAAGAAACAAGAAAAACAGGCGATAAAACGGTGACTTAAAGTGTAAAATGGCGAAAAAATGCGGAAAGTTAAAACAGAAAGCAAATGGGTTGGCAATGTTAATAAAATACACAGGAATCAGACAAGTAACATAGTAGACACACAATTAAAAAAAACATGGCGACAGTCTGGTTTCTGTTCGCAAGAGATAAAAAATCACACCCAGCGACAGTATGATGGCCGTTCGAAACACTTCCCAAAAGACAAATGGCTTGGTTCAAATGGCTCTGAGCACTATGGGACTCAATTTCCGAGGTCATTAGTCCCCTAGAACTTAGAACTAGTTAAACCTAACTAACCTAAGGACATCACAAACATCCATGCCCGAGGCAGGATTCGAACCTGCGACCGTAGCGGTCTTGCGGTTCCAGACTGCAGCGCCTTTAACCGCACGGCCACCCAAAAGACACAACACAGAACACTCACTGTAAAACACTCAACGGTCCATTTTCACACGGGTAATTTATCGCGAAGCAAATACCGTCCGCACTGACGGAATGTTACGTGATACAATGTACTTCTACGTTTGTGAGCATTACAGCGCCATCTGTCACAAAGCGAAAAAAGTGGTCCAGCTAGAACATTCATATTTCTTTACGTACTACACGAATATGTAATAAAAATGGGGATTTCTATTTTAAAAAAACGCAGTTGACATCCGTTTGACCTATGGCAACGCCATCTAGCGGGCCAACCATAGCGCCATCTGGATTCCCCTGTCAGGGTAGACGAGTTTCGTTCTTTGTAGTTTTTTCGGGTTGATGCTTATTTCGTGAGATCTTTGGCCCGGTCACTATCAATGGACCACCCTGTATAGTTTTGATTCTAAATTTATTAAATTTAAGGCACACTTGTGATTATTATTTACGACTATAACTTTTTAAGGCATTTTGACATCATGGACGTTTCGCGATGTGGGGTAGTTTTCAGGAAAAATGTAATTTTTTTTCAAATATATCACATGAAATGCTGGGTGATGTAAAACTATACGTCCCAATGGTTCCAAAGTGAACCCACATTCCTAAAACAAATTAATTTCTTACTTTATGCTGTCTTCTTCTTATATTCATTGGTATCATAGTAAAGGTTAATTTCCCGCGAGCTCCTTGTCCCAGGCACGAATCCGCCCGGTGGACTTGTGTCTAGGTCCGGTGAGACGGCCACTCTGTGGATGGTTTTCCATCTGCCTCGGCGAATGGCGGCTGGTTCCCCTTATTCCGCCTCAGCTACACTATGTCGGCGATTGCTGCGCAAACAAGTTCTCCACGTACGCCTACACCACCATTACTCTACCACGCAAACATTGCGGTTACACTCGTCTGGTGTGAGACGTTCCCTGCGGGGATCCATCGGGGGCCTAACAGCACAGTAACCCTGGGCTCGGTGTAGGCCGGCGGAGGGGTGAAGTGGATTGCGGTAGTCAAAGCGAGGTTGTGGACCACTGCGGCTGCGGCGGGGACGGAGCCTCTCTGTCGTTTCTAGGCTCCCGGTTAACAACAATAAAATGCAATACAAAGGTTAAGTTCACGAAAAGTTTTAAATTTTGTTCCAAAGTGAAACCACCTGCTTTAAGCGATTGAGTGTTTACTTTGTGCCAATTTCTTCTTGTATTCGTTACTTACCATAACAGTAGAGGTTAATCATGTGAAAAAATTAAAATTATGTATTTTTCCATGCTGCCGGTACTCAAAAGGCTTCAGTTATCCACATCGCATCATCTTAATTTCCTACTTTTGTGCCCTATCTTTAGCTGTAATCTACGGTTTATAATTACGTCACCTACGATCCATGAAATGCTTTACCTATTAAAATCTGGTTCGAAATTACTGTATACCCATGATAAATTGATCTGAAATTTTGCGATGCCTCCACATGCCTTCTACGTGTACAACAATCTTACGTCATGGTTAAAGCAAGTATTGCCAAAGTTCAATTCTGCTTTGTACAAACTGCTGCCAGGCTGGTCCCCCTTTCCTTCCCCTGCGCCCCCCCCCCTCCCCCCACAGTCAGTTATCTACTACTAATCTTTTTCTATTACTTTTCCAGCTATCGAAATATATTCTGCCACCACGATTACACTTTCATTTCCCTCATATGCGTATCTAGTAAGCATTGTTTCTATCTTATTGGTGGGTTGTAACTTTGTGGCGATTTGTGTACGATAATCCGTTCCTTACTTATTTTCTGGCTTATTATTGCAGGCCGTGCGGGGTAGCCATGAGGTCTCAGGTGCCTTGCCGCGGTTCGCGCGGCTCCCCCCGTCAGAGGTTCGAGTCCTCCCTCGAGCATGTGTGTGTGTGTGTGTGTGTGTGTGTGTGTGTGTGTGTGTGTATTTTGTCCTTAGCGTAAGTTAGTTGAAGTCAGATTAAGTAGTTTGGTAAGCCTAGGAACCGATGACCTCAGCAGTTTGGTCCCATAGGAACTTACCACCACCACCACCGCGTATTATTACAGCTGCTACTTCATTAGCTTCATATGATCATGTGTTATGTAGGGGCCAGGGTCCGATATCAAAACCGGGATACTTTCGACCAGGTAGTGTATTAGACTTGTGTTTATAGGCTTGTATATATCCACAGTACTAACTAGATATGTAACATGTTTTGAAATAATGAACTTGTCGTATACACGCAGCGCTTAACTGTACAACAAGGTTATAATACAACATACGACCTGTACATCAGAAAATTTTGTGGCTTTTATTACGTTCCACGATCAGATTTGTTAGATGACATCAACTGTGGAACATTTTTTCAGCGTGAAGTAGATTTTAGCAGCATTTATGGTAATATATACCAAAATGTTTTGTTTTTTTCCAAAGGCTATACCAATGAAATAAATAATTCACTCTTTCAATATACTGATGTGTACCACGTTTTGTCTTATTCTGCTTTTTCGTGGCCTTATCCCTATCTTTGTGGGGTCAGCATGTTTATCTGGGTCTGGTAGTATTAGTGGTAGAGGCTGACCGATTGCCCTTACTGTCATCATCCATTTAGCTTTCCCCCTTCCACCTCCCCTTCCCCTGGAACCTAATTTATGTACCTCTTCTGTCTGCGACTGTTGTTGTCCAATGTGGAAGTGTGAGGGCGTTTAAGAATATGTGCAAATCGTACAACTGAGACGAGATGTCAGTACTAGTCTAGCAGTCACCTTATCGGATGTGGGGAAACAGCCTAAACACCGTATCCAGGCTTTCCTAATAGGCTTATTATTCCTGGCACTAAAGTTTCGTTTTGTCTCTATGTTATTCTCTTATAAAGTACGGCTTATTAAAGTATAATCCGTCCAAAAGGGCAATTTTTCTGTGGTGCTCCTGAGAGTTAAAAATTTATGATACATGATAGACCATACACATTGTAATTCACTACGTTCTATATGTATCATTAGAATCTTTTTTTTCTTTTTGTGCGATCTCGAAATTTCGCCGTTTTTAACATCTACCACAGCGCTGTGTGGAAAAAAAAAGAAAAATCATGCATGTACGACAGATACTAGTCATGGTGACTGTATTGCTAGTCAGAACTAATGGATTTTATTTAAATCTGGAGTCTGTCCACGAAATATACATAGCGCTCGATTCTTAGTAACAGCTTCTGTCACTATCTTATCAGAGAGCTGAATTCCGGACGTCACTTTCTAAATGTGTGTTCTCAGCCACAGCTGCCTTCACCTCCACTGCTACCAGCGACACTTAAGAGTCTTCGTAAAACCCATTGACAGCCAATTAATCGGCCGTTCCTCCTCAAATTGCCTTAATGTGTTACGAGCGCTGGACCACGAAACTCCGCATTCCGGCCTATCGGTAACAAATGTGCTGTCCAGTTAAAGCCACAGAGCCGTTGCTATTCGACTATAAAAAGTGTCCAGTCCAGAACGCGTTTGCCCAGACAACTCACCTTTGTAACTGCAGCTTCTTTTACGAAGACGGATCAAGATGTGCAGCACCATGAAGTCGCTCCCTCGCTTCACGCTTTCCGCCAGCCGCGAGGTGACGTTGACTAGCAACCGCTTAACAAAGCCTCTGAATCGAAACAAATGCTCGTTGGATCTGAGCCCCGGTCCGTATCATCAGTCACGAATACCGGCGTAGTTCCCTTTAAACTGCGTTTGCCCGATTCGTCGCGATGTTGCAGTCAACTCTCGCTGACAGATTAGACATCTACGAAGTATGTCTCTATTTTATATTGCATGTTCTTCAGCAGTTCCGTAAGTTATCATATTAGAGTAATTTCTAAATTTTTAGTGGTTGTATTGGTTCGAATAAGCTGGATGTAAACAACTGATAAATAAAAGTAAAGAAATCTGTCTGTAGTACGTAGACCCTCGATAAACGTAAGAAGAACATTAACACGTATCCTTGTTGCACAAACGCAAATTGTGGCGAATATTACATTCACATGACTTGCATCGTTTTTCATATTGGCGACTGCAAGCGTGTGGGCATGTCAAATGATTCGCTGATGGAAATTTTGTCGGTTGAGTGTTTTCAAATAACCATTTCATTCTGTCTGCACTATTAACTCAAGAATCTACTTTCACGAAACCAGTTATCTGCAACGAACGTAACTCACATCACTGCTGCAATAAAAACACACAAACAGTTCCAGAGACACATTTTTACTGCCTCTTGACTGTAAAAAGTTACGCGGCTTTACGACAAACTGTTAGCTGGGTAAGTTGTCATACGGAATAGGCTGACAGGTATTTGATCTTGAGCCTCTGAGAAAAATAGATTACTATCACTCTTCGTAGAGATTATTTTTGTAACAGATAGGACATTTCAAACGGATTACCGCTGTTAGTAGACAATACTTTGGTTAGCGATAGGAGATTTACTTCACGTTGGCGAGGCCATGTTTGTGTACCCTCCATGTACTGCATTATCCTTAAGTCGTATATTCTAATCAACATATCGTTTAAACTCACGGTCCACTTCACTAATGATACTGTCGCGAAACAGTACTCTTCTGGCTGTCAACATGGTAGATCTTAACTGATTACCAGTCACATCCGCTTGGATGACGCTGTTCAAATCCCGTGTATATCCTACCAGGCCTGTTAACATCATTACTAGACTGTGGTGCCTGTTCTACCAGTCACGCTGAACAAGTACAATAATTTATATAACTGCCGATGATGTGTCCGAGTGCGCAGTAACGCTAAGTTACATTAACATCCGACCATGACTTCTGGGCGCTTCACTTTTTCTGTCTGGTACTACTGTATACATGTCGGGTACCCTAGAACTCCATCGAAAACTTTTAGAGGTGTCACTATGGCCCAAAATAAGAAAAATATGTCAAGTAAACATGGGATATAAAATGCGGATCTTAAGACCTTATGAGTACTTGCTCGTTTTCCCTACTGTTAGAAACATTGCTTCGTATTTTGAGATTTGGCACGAGGGTGAGTCAAATGAACACCTTATATTTGTAATAAAAAATCGAAATTTCGCACCGTTATCCTGTAAGTTGGTAAGCGTGCTACAAACAGCGTGCAGAATAGCCTGCAGGCGGCAGCATAGTGCAGATGCACACATATCGTCGCAGTATCAGTATAAAAATGGCCGCCCCACTTGCGACTTGCACCAGGGAAGAACAGCGTTTTGTTATTCTGTTTTTGCGTAGTGAAGATGTGAAACCTATTGAAATTAATCGAAGAATCAAAGTTCAGTACGGTGATGCATGTTTGTCACAGCAGCAAGTCTACGAATGGAGTAGGAAGTTCGCGAATGGTGTGACTTCAGTGGAAGATGCTCCTCGTCCAGCTCAGGCACAACGAGTTGTGACTGCACAGAACATTGCAGCAGTTGAAGCCATAGTGAAGGAAAACCGTCGAGTGACAATGAATGACATTGCAGCATGTTTATAGATTAGTCATGGGTCACCACACCGCATTGTGCATGATGTGCTCCAGTTTCACAAAGTGTCTGCAAGATGGGTGCCAAGGCAGCTGACTCCAGAAATGAGAGAACGACGTGTTGATGTTTGTGAAGAAATTCTTCGGCGCTTCGAACAAGAAGTTGATGGCTTCCTTGCAAGAATCGATACTGGGGACGAAACCTGGGTTCACTTCCACCAACCGGAAACGAAGAGAGCGAGCAAGGAATGGCGCCATTCCGCATCACCAAAACCAAAGAAGTTTCGAACAGAACCATCAGCAGTGAATGTTATGCTGACTCTATTTTGGGACGAAAAAGGCGTCATTTTGGAGCATTATCTGCCTAGAGGGACCACTGTCACTAGTGCATCATACAAAGATCTCCTAAAAAATCACCTTCGGCCTGCAATCAAGTCAAAGCTACGTGGATTGCTGTCAACAGGTGTCCTTTTGCAACATGACAATGCAAGGCCCCACACTGCCCGTACAACAGTTGCAGCAATCGCAGACCTGCATTTTGAGTGTCTTCCTCATCCACCATGCTCACCAGACCTTACCCAAAGTGATTTCCATATGTGTGGACCACTCAAAGACGCAATGGGAGGAAAGAAGTTCCGATGAACAGGTACGCCAAGCGGTGCATGAGTGGTTGCGCGGACTACCAAAGGAATTTTTTTCTAAAGGAATTTATGCACTTTTTAAGCTCTGGAGGACTTGCATTGAGCGTGGGGGAGATTATGTTGAAAAGTAATACAGCTTTGTACCACTTCTGCACAATAAATAATATTTAAAAAATATTTAATGTTTTCATTTGACTCACCCTCGTAGTATGGACAAAACAAAGAAAAAAAGCGACGAGTAGAAATGGGCCCTAAAGTGGATAACTTCTTGATTTTCACTACTGTGAAACACATTTCTTCTACTGGACAAGTGCTCATAGATATGCAGGTTACACCCCATGATTACAAGATATTGTTTTCTTGATTTGGTCCATATTATCACGCCTCAAAATTTGTTCACCATGCAAATAATCTCTGCAAATAAAGACGGTATGTATGCTTGTTTGTTATAGAAATGTACAGTTTTATTCATAGCTTGAGAATACTGTGCACATTTGACCTAAAAAGGAGAAAGGTAATACCACTAAACCCCGCTCCTCTCCGCCACCCCCGCCTATTCAGGCAAGTTATGTAAAAGTAATATATGTTTGTATTAATAAGTTTGTGTGAATACTTCGTTTGTATTTAATATTCCGCTGTTAACGATATTATCGACGTAACTAACCATTTAAAGTTTATTCCACTTTAAGAGATTTATACAATGTTTTTTGACTTCACTTGGTTTCTGGTATTTTGTTCTAGAATGAAGAGGTGATTTGAAAAGGCACTCTAACGTTTTAATTATGTTTTCCCTGTAGATAAAAACTGCAAAGTGTTTATGTCAAACTTACAAAGCTGCGGGACGATATCGCTTCAGTAAGCACCCGATTGCACATCACAAATTCCGAAACTGCTGTAACTCAAGTGATGTATATTGTTCGTAAATCAATATAAGTATTGAACCTCTTGAATCCCTGAGTGTCTTACAGTTCAGTATTAAATGCAATTCATTGTAACTTCTGTTGAAGCTGGCCTGACGCGTTAGTCGCTCCAGAAGATAATAGGGTCATTAACATTTAAATGGAATAGTGGCTCTTCATGGTCTTCGGTATTAGGCATAGCTAAATCTCTTTGATGGTGAAGTTTGTTGCCCTGCTATCGCTGTTCGCACGTTTTGTTACGGGATACTATCACCTCTACCGATACATCAAGAGACTGCGAGGCCGCGTGGAGTGGCCCGGTAGTTAGCGGTGTCATGTCACGGATTGCGCGGCCCCTCCCGCCAGAGATTCGAGTCCTCCCTCTGTCATGGGCGTGTGTGTAGTTCTTGGCATAAGTTAGTTTAACTAGTGTGTAAGTCTAGGGACCGATGGCCTCATCTGTTTGGCCCCTTAGGAATTCACAAACATTTGAAAATTTTTGAAGCTGCGAGGCTCGCTGTAAAACACTACTTCGGAAACATTTTAGCATACACATGTGTGGGAAAAAAATGCGGAAACACAACAAACGCAACACATCACCATGTCTAATACGGTGTAGGAGAACCGTTGGCATCAAAGACAGCTTCCAGTCATCCCGGCATGGATAAATACAGTTCCCGTATGGTTTTGACGGAAATCTTATATCATTGTTCATGTATAATAGTGAGACGTTCAGGTAACGATGGTGCACATGGACAGCGATCACACCCCCCTTCTTTGCAAAGTAGACAATAAAGGTTCAATAATATTGAGATCAGGTAACTGTGGTAGCCAGGGGTGATGCGACAGTCCAGCCTCGTGCTCACAAAACCGTCCTGGACGATGCGAGTCGTGTGAACAGGGGCCCTGTCGACTTGGAACACAGCAATACCAATGGGGAAGAAACACTGTAACATGAGATGGACTTCATTAGCCTAAACTGTCACATAATACTTGGCTGTAATGTGCCCCTTCATAGTAACCATTGGGCCCTTGAAATAACACTATATGTCTTCTCAAATCATCGTAGGATGGAGGTAAACTCGGCCAGAAATTGGAACCAGTTTGAAACAAGACCAATCCGATCAAATTAAATTCTTCCAGAGCGGCATAGTCTAACTTATATGACTGCTGCAGCACGTTTTCCTTTTATGAGCCCTGCAGTTCTCTGCTTCTGAAGCTCCCTTCGCGTTGTTTTGGTACTGACGGGGTTCACGACTGCGACATTCCGTTCTGCAGTGACTTTTGCTGCTGTCGACATCGTATTTTTAGTCGCAGTCCTCTTCAATGGTCGTCCGCCACGAGTAACCAACACACTGCAGCGACCCGGAATCGCTTTCTGACACGAATGTAGCGTGTCAGGATTGGGTTCAGATGGTTCAAATGGCTCTGAGCACTATTTGACTTACCATCTGAGGTCATCTGTCCCCTAGACTTAGAACTACTTAAACCTAACTAACCTAAGGACCTCACAAACAGCCATGCCCGAGGCAGGATTCGAACCTGCGACCCCAGCAGTAGCGCGGTTGCGGACTGAAGCGCCTAGAACAGCCTGGCCATCAGCGTTGGGGTCACGTTGTAATCAAGAGGTCGAGCGAAATGTGATGGATAGTAGTTCAGTGCACAACTCGAGGCGCCAGTGATACAGTGTTATCTGTAAATACATCTATTAGTCAAGTAAAATTTACAATGATCTAGATCTTCAAAGCTAAAGTATGAGACCGGGCGCGGGCGCACGAGCCGTAAAGGAATCCTGACCCCTCGTCAGCACGTCGTGACGTCATTGCGCAGGTCAGTGACCCAGCTGCATGCGGTCCTGGCGACGGTAGTGGACGAGGCAGTCGCAGTCCAACAGATGTGTTGCAGTGACCCAGATCGGTTAGCAACACAGCGCCCTCGAAGATCACCCCATCAAGCGCTCAGGTGGAGTCTTCTGACTGTTCTCCAGGATTCTGGTCGTCGTGCAGAGGGGTCCTGACCACCGACGATGGACGGACCAAGACTGCACAGAAGGTGAGAATATCGCGTACACAAGGTATGAAGGGTCATTTCATTTGCGACGTTGTCATACGTTCTCGGGTGATTCATGTAAGGTTTCCCACGTGCTTATGGCCGCACGACGGGAATTAACACTCTGAACGCGGATGGTTGTTGTAGCTAGACGCATTTCGGAATCGCTAGAGAATTCAACATTTCGAGTTACACAATGTCAAGAGTTTGCCGAGAGTACCAAATTTCAGGCATTACCTCTCACTACGCCCAATGCAGTGGCCGACGGTCTTCACTTATCGACTGAGAGCGGCAGCAATTGCATAGAGTTGTCAGTGATAACAGACAAGAGACACTGCCTGAAATTACTGCAAAAGGCAATGTGGGACGTACGACGAACGTATCCGTTAAGACATTACGGCGAAATTTCGCTTAAAGGGCTATGGCAGCAGATGATCGACGCGAGAGCCAATGCTAACAGCACGATGCTGCCTGCAGCGGCTCTCCAGGGCTCCTAACCACGTCGGCTTGACCCCAGACAACCGGAAAACCATGGCCTGATCAGATGATTCCAAACTTCATTTGGTAATAGCTTATGGTTGGGAGCATGTGTGATGCAGACCCTACGGAGCCACGAACACAAATTGTCAACCTAACATTGTGCAAACTGGTGGTGGCTCCATAATAGTGTGGGCTGTGTATAAACGGAATGCACTGGATTCTCTGACACAAATGAACCGATCTTTGACTTAAAATACTGATGGTCGGCTACTTGGAGGCTATTTGAAGCCGTTCATTGATTTTATGTTCCCAAACAACAATGGAATGTTTATGGACGACACTGCGTCATGTTACCACAATTGTTTGAAGATCATTCTGGACAATTATAGCGAAAGATTCAGCCACTCATATCTTCCGACCTAAATCCCATTGAACGTTTATGGGACATAATCGAGTGGTCAGTTCGTTCACAAAATCCGGCACCGGCAACACTTTCGCAATTGTGGATGGCTGTAGAAACAACATGGCCCTATGTCCCTTGGAGAGTTCCAACGACTTGTTGAGTCGAATTGTTGCAGTACATCGGGCAAAATGGAGGTCCGACACGACATTAATAGGTATCCCACGACTTTTGTCGCTCAGTTAATACTGACGTTCTCTCTGATTCTTCGACACGGACAGAATGGCAGCACAAGATAACGCCTCCTTACTCTTCGAAAGCTGCGTCATTTATAGGGGCTGAGCGCCCACCAATGGCGCGACGACCGTCACTACATGAGAGCATTTATCAGAGTCTAGGCCACCGAGCTCGGTCTTTCTGTCAGCGTTTGACTTTGCGGCGGTGCGAAGTGGTACATAGTGTTACATCACAGTGCCTTACTAAGTAGTACAGTAGTGCTTGTATTTATGCTCACCCCGTTATGAGTTCATTTGCATTGGCGGTACGCCATGTTGACAAAGCGATCGGTACATCAGTTCATCTCTAATCTACTCTGCTCACCCGGCGGTACTTAAGTAAGATTTTTAAGCCTGCACAACAAAATTATTGTGATCTGCTACAACACCGCCGTCGTCCTTGTTGAGACTTAGTGCATGTCGTTTTACCGCTTCCCGTATGTAGTATAAATCAGCGATATAGTGGCTCTTGAAGCACCAAACACTTTGGCTACGTTGGTTACCGAAGCAAGAACCGCACGAGCATCAATAATTTGCCCACGTCCGATTTCACGTAGCTCGGACATAATGCACTCACAATTACACGGAACACTATTCGGACTGCGACTGGCACTTGTAACGTACTGAGAACATTGCGCTGGTGCTGTTCGTGGTCAAATACAACAGTATAACCAGCTGTCTTGGCTAGTGTTAGCATTTCTATTCAAGTATGCATCTGTCGCGGTATTTCCAACCCCTGTATTAGCACAACGCTTTCCCTCACTTGTAATCCACCTGGCCTCTCAGCAGCCACTGTCATTAAATCTCCTAATCTGAGACAAATTCGAGGACCAAAAATTAATATTGACGGTCACACTCGGCACACCGTCACACTCTCTGCCCTGTTACGTCACTACCACTGCTGCAGCTGCTAAAAATGGGCAGTAGATAATGCGTCAAAAACTGAACACAGGTCAAGTATGAAAGCAAGAAGGTGCACTGAACTGCGAAAAAAGAAGCAAAATAGAAAGAGTGAACGGTTCAAGTGCAACAACGAGCTACTGAGAAGAATCATGACGTACTGTTTGTGTGGTTACGGTACTGAACTTCAAATCAGGGTATCGGTGTTCAAACGTCCCTCGTACCCCATTTTATCGCAAATTTATGAACTGTCCATCCGGTCATTGACGCGTCTGCTCCCCTTCTGTAGTCTTTACAATTGTCATGCTGTATACTGGTTATAGAATATGAATCACGTTGTAAGAATATATTACCATCGCAAGTAAATGTGATGAATACTGAGAGCAGGCGAGATGCCTAGTAGACCAGTCAGAAAAATGAAAACAACAAATAAACGGGCGTGAACTATGTTACAATCAAAACTTCCAAAACGGAACGCAAGATGCATAACATGTGATGCTTGTGTATAACAGGAGGTACGTACGTCTGGAGAACCCTTCATTACACGTCGCTGTTGCAAACGGACGTGACAACACAATAGAGACACAAATTTAGTTTTGTGAAAAAATAAGTGTTGCATGAGGGAGATTTGAACTCTGATCTCTCTTTTCTCAGTCCATTGCCGTAATCGCATGACCAAGACGCCACGGTTAGGTTAAAGTCGCTCTATGTTACACATGTTGATCTTGAACACTTCACTGTTTCTGTTTTGCTTCTTTTTTCCCACAATTCAGTACACCTTCTTCCTGTTTTCATACCTGATGTGTGTTCAGTTTTCGACGGGCTACCCAATGGGCCATGTTGCCACTACATATGAGGAAGGTACGATGGGGAGTTTCCTTTGTCAGTGCAGTGTAAGCACTGTGTTCCCAGCCACGTCCTGACCTTCAAGACCGCCACCTCTACCTCACCGCATCGAAGGCGCCGTGGAACAACGCCAGGTTGCGGCCACCAGACGATGGAATGCACCTATATCCACTCCAGCCTGATGATTAATGAAGAGTTTTCCTGAACTTCGACTACCTTGCTGCGACTATCGTTCGTCCGGCCTGTTCCTGTCTCCTTCGTCACGCCAAAGATCCCGCAATACTCTGGTAGGAGCGGAACTACGTCAAGCTGACAGACCTAACAAACGCAGCGTTACAAAATCAAAACAGACATATCCTGCTCTCCATCAATACTCGCTCTTCCTCATACGGGATGTCGCAGGAGGAATGGTCAATATTCAGGAATATGATAGGAACGATCATTCGAAGCAAGAAGTCTCGTAAACATGGGCACTTGAGTGCATAGCTTAAAAGTTTCTAGCAGTGCTTTGTCCTCAGTACTATGAAATAACTCTCTTCTACTGAAAGCTTTTTTCTTTCCAGAGAGGTGGCAGTATGGACCAAAACAAGAAAAAATGTCCAAGCACTTGTTCATCTTCGCTACTGTGAAAAATCTGTCCAACAACTACTCATAGCTCATAAGGTACGTATTTTAGAGCCCATGTTTAACGCACAACTTTTTCTTGTTTCAGTTCATACTGTCTCCTCCCAGAATACGGAAAGTAAAGAGATTACAGTAGAAAAGATTTCTTTCACAGTATGTAGATGAAGTCCTCACAACTGTTAAGGTATACATTACAGAGTTCACGTATACTGAACGTTTATGCTCTGAATAATCCTGTGATTCACCTGAATACTGACGATTCCTCCTAGGACATGCTCTATCTGCAAATGACCTTCCGTCTAGTATGCAAAAAGCAGAATTAGTTCTTTTTACGGATGACAGTAGCAATGTAACCAATCCAATTGTACGAACAACAGAAGAAATGATAAACAATATTTTTAAAAGTGTCATTGGCTGGTTTTCTACAAACGGGCTCGCTCAATTTTAAAAAGACACAGCATATTAAATTCTGCACATCAAGAGTTACTCCACCAATAGCAAGTGTAACAGATGGTGAGGAAATAATAAACAGTGTGGGAACTTCAAAAATTTTGCATAGCATCACTGATGAGATTTTAAACCCGTACAAGCACATTTTGGAGCTCTTAAAAAACTCTCAACCACATGTGCACTTAAAATCACTGCAAATCTTAAGGAGAGGAAAATCAGTGTCATCATATATGTTCCATTATTTTCATTCAATAACGTAATATGGAATAATTCTTGGGCATCTCATCATTATGAAAGGAAGTCTGCATTGGTCAAAAATGTGTTGTAAGAATAATATATGGTGCTTACTACGATCATCTTGTAGAAAACTTTTTAAGGAGTTGGGTATTGTCACCACTGCTTCACAGTATATTTCATTCCCTCGTGAACTTTGTTGTAAATAATTCAATGCAGTTCAGAAATAACAATGATGTACATGAACACTGTACAAGATGAAAAAAATAACATTCATTTTTCCACGTGACGCTTGCTGCAATCAAATGGTTGTGATTACTTTCCCAATCATATAAAGTGTCTAAGAGACAGCAAAGTATATATATTCATGTTCAGCATGTAGCCATACTTTAAAATTAATTTGTGATGTGAAAGTTAAGTAACTCGTTTCAGTTTATTACGATTTATCGTGCAAATAAGCTCTCTGCCGGGTACTTATTTGTGAATTGCAGAGTAATCATTTAGTTATAGATGTAGATGTGGATGACCCATGTAACATTAGAGCCACTACCTAGCTTTAGCCCTGTTTCACAACTTCCAATTGTTATCAGCCATTCAGTTCATATGAGCTTCTCTCTCGCTCATGGTGGGCATGGGAGTTGGACGTTTGCCAGTTACAATACTAGATCACAACCAGAAATCTTAGCGTCCAGAGGCACGCGGAACATGTTGTTTAATTTCGACAGTATATTAGTTTCCCTAGACTGATATTTGGGATCCACATGGATAGGCAGAGCTATGTTTCCGGTGCGGAGATGCCTCAAGAGCTCCATGCTTCATGCGCGGGCGTGCAGTTACACAGCGATTTTCGACTCCCGAAGGTGATTTTTGTGATCACATGTAGTTGTACTTGACTTTACGGATGCTGTTACTAGTACTGATTATGCAGATCACCGGTAACTGTAGTTTTGAAAGTGAAATTTGTAGAAACGTATAAGAAGTTGACGTTATTAATCGAAGGCAGCCCTGTCGACAATACAGCTAATGGTCTGAAGTATGGCCACATGAAAGGACGGGGTTGTTAAAATGAGATTACATTATATTCTTCCCGTATAGGTTGATGTGTTTGATTTCCTCTGACTTGTCGAAAAAGTAACTAGTGGTCGGAGGTATAACTTAAGTCCTCCCGAACAGGCGATAAAGGCTCAACGATACCGACTGGCCGCCGTGTCATCCTCAGACCATTGGTGTCACTGGAGGCGGATATGGAGGGGCATGTGGTCAGAACACTGCATTCTAGGCCGTATATCCGTTTCCAAGACCGGAGCCGCTACTTCTGAATCAAGTAGCTCCTCAGTTTGCCTCTCAAGGGCTGAGTGCACCCCGCTTACTAACAGCGCTCGGCAAACCAGATGGTCACCCATCCAAGTGCTACCCTGCACGACAGCACTTAACTTCGGTGATCTGACAGGAACCGGCGTTACCACTGCAGCTAGGCCATTGGCTGTCGGAGGTATGGTCACATAAAATGGCTTGTCTTGTTAAAATGAAAATATATCATATTGTTCCAGTGGGAACTGATGTCTTTAATTGACTTTGACTTGCAGACTATTTTTCTATTCTCTTTTTTACTGGATTCCTCATATCTCTGCTCAGCTTTCCAATGAAAACTGAAAACTAGGAGTTATATGGAGACTGCTTGCAATGTATGTAACGGTCCAGTAGTAAGTATCTGGAACCCATTTGAAGGCAATCCGACTGCTACAGAAGAGACGATGGTAGAGCTTGCCAAGGCGACGCTGGTGAGCCGTTATCTAACATATTTGATTACTGATAAGCTGAATCGAGATGATTCAGTTCTGCGCGGTCCCTCCCGTCGGAGGTTCGAGTCCTCCCTCGGGCGTGAGTGTGTGTGTTGTTCTTAGTATAAGTTAGTTTAAGAAGTTATGTCCTGCCCCCATGAACCATGGACCTTGCCGTTGATGGGGAGGCTTGCGTGCCTCAGCGATACACATAGCCGTACCGTAGGTGCAACCACAACGGAGGGGTATCTGTTGAGAGGCCAGACAAACGTGTGGCACCTGAAGGGGGGCAGCAGCCTTTTCAGTAGTTGCAAGGGCAACAGTCTGGATGATTGACTGATCTGGCCTTGTAACAATAGCCAAAACGGCCTTATTGTGCTGGTACTGCGAACGGCTGAAAGCAAGGGGAAACTACGGCCGTAATTTTTCCCGAGGGCATGCAGCTTTACTATATGATTAAATGATGATGGCGTCCTCTTGGGTAAAATATTCCGGAGGTAAAATAGTCCTCCATTCCGACCTCCGGGCGGGGACTACTCAAGAGGATGTCGTTACCAGGAGAAAGAAAACTGGCGTTCTACGGATCGGAGCGTGGAATGTCAGATCACTTAATCGGGCAGGTAGGTTAGAAAATTTAAAAAGGGAAATGGATAGGTTAAAGTTAGATATAGTGGGAATTAGTGAAGTTCGGTGGCAGGAGGAACAAGACTTCTGGTCAGGTGACTACAGGGTTATAAACACAAAATCAAATAGGGGTAATGCAGGAGTAGGTTTAATAATGAATAGGAAAATAGGAATGCGGGTAAGCTACTACAAACAGCATAGTGAACGCATTATTGTTGCCAAGATAGATACGAAGCCCACACCTACTACAGTAGTACATGTTTATATGTCAACTAGCTCTGCAGATGACGAAGAAATCGAAGAAATGTATGATGAAATAAAAGAAATTATTCAGATAGTGAAGGGTGACGAAAATTTAATAGTCATGGGTGACTGGAATTCGGTAGTAGGAAAAGGGAGAGAAGGAAACGTAGTAGGTGAATATGGGTTGGGGCTAAGAAATGAAAGAGGAAGCCGCCAGGTAGAATTTTGCACAGAGCACAACTTAATCATAGCTAACACTTGGTTTAAGAGTCATGAAAGAAGGTTGTATACATGGAAGAAGCCTGGAGATACTGACAGGTTTCAGATAGATTATCTAATGGTAAGACAGAGATTTAGGAACCAGGTTTTAAATTGTAAGACATTTCCAGGGGCAGATGTCGACTCTGACCACAATCTATTGGTTATGACCTGTAGATTAATACTGAGGAAACTGCAAAGAGGTGGGAATTTAAGGAGATGAGACCTGGATAAACTGAAAGAACCAGAGGTTGTACAGAGTTTCAGCATAAGGGAACAATTGACAGGCATGGGGGAAAGAAATACAGTAGAAGAAGAATGGGTAGCTTTGAGGGATGAAGTAGTGAAGGCAGCAGAGGATCAAGTAGGTAAAAGGACAAGGGCTAGTAGAAATCCTTGGGTAACAGAAGAAATATTGAATTTAATTGATGAAAGGAGAAAATATAAAAATGCAGTAAATGAAGCAGTCAAAAAGGAATACAAACGTCTCAAAAATGAGATCGACAGGAAGTGCAAAATGGCTAAGCAGGGATGGCTAGAAGACAAATGTAAGGATGTAGAGGCTTATCTCACTAGGGGTAAGATAGGAGATACTGCCTACAGGAAAATTAAAGAGACCTTAGGAGATAAGAGAACCACTTGTATGAACATCAAGAGCTCAGATGGAAACCCAGTTCTAAGCAAAGAAGGGAAAGCAGAAAGGTGGAAGGAGTATACAGAGGGTATATACAAGGGTGATGTACTTGAGGACAATATTATGAAAATGGAAGAGGATGTAGATGAAGATGAAATGGGAGATACGATACTGCGTGAAGAGTTTGACAGAGCACTGAAAGACCTGAGCCGAAACAAGACCTCCGGAGTAGACAACATTCCATTGGAACTACTGACGGCCTTGGGAGAGCCAGTCCTGACAAAACTCTACCATCTGGTGAGCAAGATGTATGAAACAGGCGAAATACCCTCAGACTTCAAGAAGAATATAATAATTCCAATTCCAAAGAAAGCAGGTATTGACAGATGTGAAAATTACCGAACTATCAGTTTAATAAGTCATGGTTGCAAAATATTACCGCGAATTCTTTACACATGAATGGAAAAACTGATAGAAGCCGACCCCAGGAAGATCAGTTTGGATTCTGTAGGAATGTTGGAACATGTGAGGCAATACTGACCCTACGACTTTTCTTAGAAGAAAGATTAAGGAAAGGCAAACCTACATTTCTAGCATTTGTAGACTTAGAGAAATCTTTTGACAATGTTGATTGGAATACTCTGTTTCAAATTCTGAAGGTGGCAGGGGTAAAACACAGGGAGCGAAAGGCTATTTACAATTTGTACAGAAACCAGATGGCAGTTATAAGAGTCGAGGGACATGAAAGGGAAGCAGTGACTAGGAAGGGAGTAAGACAGGGTTGTAGCCTCTCCCCGATGTTATTCAATCTGTATATTGAGCAAGCAGTAAAGGAAACAAAAGAAAAATTCGGAGTAGGTATTAAAATCCATGGAGAAGAAATAAAAACTTTGAGGTTCACCGATGACATTGTAATTCTGTCAGAGACAGCAAAGGACTTGGAAGAGCAATTGAATGGAATGGATAGTGTCTTGGAAGGAGGATATAAGATGAACATCAACAAAAGCAAAACGAGGATAATGGAATGTAGTCGAATTTAGTCGGGTGATGTTGAGGGAATTAGATTAGGAAATGAGACCCAAGGCCGTCAGTAGTTCCAATGGAATGTTGTCTACTCCGGAGGCCTTGTTTCGGCTCAGGTCTTTCAGTGCTCTGTCAAACTCTTCACACAGTATCGTATCTCCCATTTCATCTTCATCTACATCCTCTTCCATTTCCATAATATTGTCCTCAAGTACATCGCCCTTGTATATACCCTCTGTATACTCCTTCCACCTTTCTGCTTTCCCTTCTTTGCTTAGAACTGGGTTTCCATCTGAGCTCTTGATGTTCATACAAGTGGTTCTCTTATCTCCTAAAGTAGTAAAGGAGTTTTGCTATTTGGGAAGCAAAATAACTGATGATGGTCGAAGTAGAGAGGATATAAAATGTAGGCTGGCAATGGCAAGGAAAGCGTTTCTGAAGAAGAGAAATTTGTTAACATCGAGTATACATTTAAGTGTCAGGAAGTCATTTCTGAAAGTATTTGTATGGTGTGTAGCCATGTATGGAAGTGAAACATGGGCGATAAATAGTTTGGACAAGAAGTGAATAGAAGCTTTCGAAATGTGGTTCTACAGAAGAATGCTGAAGATTAGATGGGTGGATCACATAACTAATGAGGAAGTACTGAATAGAATTGGGGAGAAGAGAAGTTTGTGGCACAACTTGACCAGAAGAAGGGATCGGTTGGTAGGACATGTTCTGAGGCATCAAGGGATCACCAATTGAGTATTGGAGGACAGCGTGGAGGGTAAAAATCGTAGAGGGAGACCAAGAGATGAATACACTAAGCAGATTCAGAAGGATGTAGGTTGCAGTAGGTACTGGGAGATGAAGAAGCTTGCACAGGATAGAGTAGCATGGAGAGCTACATCAAACCAGTCTCAGGACTGAAGACCACAACAACAACAAGTAGTTGTGTAAGTCCAGGGATCGATGACCTCAGCAGCTTGGTCCCTTAGGAATACACACACACATTTGAACATTTGATTGAGTTCAGCCGACAAATGTTTCCCATACTGACATAACTGGGTCGTGTAGCACATAGGTGCTGTTAAGTCAAATGAAATGATAGTATTGCCTGAGAGAGTTCGGGCGCCGAGTAGCAAGTCTTTGGAGGTGACGCCACATTGGGCGACTTGCGTGTCGATGATTATGAAATAAGGATGAGGACAACACAAAACCCAGTCCCTGAGTGGAGAAAATCTCCGCCAATGCCGGGAATCGAACCCGGCCCGCTGCATGGCAGTCAGAGCACTGTCCAGTCAGCCAGCAGGCGGACTACCGACACTATGATGGTGATAGTAGCGAAAGAAGCACAGTATACTCCACACACTGACCGCGAGTTTCCAAATTAAGAGCTTAAACGACTCCCAATGAACACATTTGGCAACTATGAGGTACTCTATCATGGGGCGTCCAGCGGGTGGCTGCCGAGCAATGTGTGGGTAGTGAGACAGAGCAAAATTAAAGTGAAGCACACGTAGTGGAGGGTCTCAGCCAGAGCCTTCGTCGACTCTGTGACGGTCTTGGCTGCAGATCTTTAGACTTGCGCTATTGGGTGGGAAATTGTAGGACGCCCCTAGATAGTTCAGGGGTGCACGACACAAAGGAAGCGGCTACTCGGATAGGAGAGTACTTGTGGCGTGCACATGGGTTTTTTTAGGCTAGGCAGTAGTGCGAGGTGTCCTGATGAACACTCACCAGTCGACGTGCAGGCAGGGTAATCAGGACGCGCTCAGTATAAAGACACTTCAGCTATCAAGATATTAGCAGCAAATTTTCAGAGTGTTCGGAATAAAGTTCCTGAATTTACTGCCCTCCATGAAGCGTATGGCGCGCAAATTATTCTCGGGACTGAGACCTGGCTGAACCCTGAGATAGGAAGTTCTGAAATATTTAGTGAGGGTTGGAACGTGTATCGGAAAGACAGATTAGACACCGTAGGAGGTGGTGTCTTCATAGCAGTTGACAAAAATATTGTGTCTACTGACGTCGAAGTAGAGTGTGATTGTGAAGTTATCTGGACACGTTTAACAAGGCTAGGGGAAGTAAAGTTAATTATGGGGTGTTATTACCAGCCACCAGGTTCCACCGTGACAGTTCTAGAATCATTCAAAGGGAGTCTACATCTGTATCGCAGAAGTACCCGGATCACGCTATAGTAGTCGGAGGCGACTTCAACCTACCTAATATAGACTGCGATGTCTATGGATTCATTACAGGTGGTACAGACAAGCCGTCGTGTGGATTACGTTTGAACACATTATCCGAAAACTGCCTTGAGCAGCTAAATCGAAAGCCAACGCGTAATGGAAATATTTTAGATCTGGTAGCCACGAACAGACCAGACCTCATCGACAGTGTCAGTGTTGAGACAGGGATTAGTGAACATGATGTTGTCATTACGACTATGGTTACGAAAGTTAAAAAGTCGGTCAAGAAGGCTAGGATAGTATTTTTAGCAGAAAGAGCAGATAAGCAGTTGTTAGCATCCCACTTAGTAAATGAATCGACTTCATTTACTTCCTGTACAATGGGCGTGGAAGAATTATGGGCAAATTTTAAACACATTGTAAATCACGCATTAGACAAGTATATGCCGAAAAAATGGGCTACGGACAGAAAAGACCCACAGTGGTTTAACAGCGCAATTAGGAGAATGCTCAGGAAGCAAAGACAGTTGCACTCGCAGTACAAGAAAGATCGGGAGAATGAGGACAGGCAAAAGTTAGTAGAGATTCGTGCTGCTATTAAAAGAGCGATGCGTGAAGCATTCATCCACTACCACCGTCATACCTTAGCAAAAGATCTTGCTGAAAACCCAAGGAAATTCTGGTCTTACGTAAAATCGGTAAGCGGGTCGAAGGCTTCCATCCAGTTGTAAGCTGTCAGGTAAATCCAACACCTTCCATGAAAACCTTGACATGATAAGCAAATCCAGTAGTATGTCACATAGCTCCAAATAAATCGTGGCATTAAATTAACCAAATTAATAGGAGTAACGAGTGAGCAAATTGAATACCACAGACTAACACAAGAATGCCTAAATGCATGTCATACCTTCCCACCGTGAGACAGACGCAGTTCCGAGGGGAGAAACGAGAACAGAAGCCGAGAGCAGAACCGTGTTAAGCTAGAAGGCCCTACGATAAGGGACGGACACCCACGTCGCCAGCCAACCGACAGGACAACCCCGCAGCCCATGTTAAAAGCTAGAGCCCTCCAGAAGAACAGTATAGATCTTACGATAACACTAAAAGGGCCACACCAGCGGCAAGTTTTAGCGTGAGCGTTTTTCGCGTCTCTGTTACGCTGCAAACGTTACAAACATTGCCCCACCACGAAAAGTATAACGTTTCTCATTGGATAGACAGAATTTTTGTAGGCGGAGCTTAAGGTTAACATTGAGACCCTGATTGGTCGGATGAAAACACAGCCAGATAGTTTTTTTAAACCAACTTCGGTAAATTGTAGTAACGAGAAGTTAGGGAAGAGTTGCTTCCGAGACGGCGAGGTGAGTGGAGCTGTGCTGCGCGCCGCCCCCTGACGAACACCGACATCTACATCTACATCTACATTTATACTCCGCAAGCCACCCAACGGTGTGTGGCGGAGGGTAATGCACGCACGCGATGCCGCATTTTTGAGTGCATAAGGCTTCACTCAGAACTGCAGAAGTCTCATCTGTTACATCTCCTTTTTACGTAATACTAGTGTCGATCGTCAATTAAATCTCATGGTATTCACATTTGCTACGTGAAGTAAAAATCTGAAATGCGATGATTTTTCTGTTATATAATTATTGAGAAGCCACATCAGCCACTGTAATTTACGACAAGTTAGGTAAGTAATTAAAGATAACTGAGGGTCACTGAAGACCATTTTGATAGTTTTCTCTTTTGTGAAACTTAATTTAAACCTAGATTATAGATGTGATATGGCATAGGTCATCCTTCGATCCATTGTAGAACTTGGAAACCCACTCAGGGAATATTCGTTCACATTTTTGTTGAACGCAGTTGGTTTTTATCATCCTGTATTAAAATATTTCCTTTTATCGATAGTGCAATTTATAAATAATGTTTTGTGAGCAGAATAAAATTTCCAATCGTAAACTTAACTGCTTTTTGACGTTATTTTACCAGCTAACTAAAAATAGGAAAGCCTTGAACCCCTTCCACTAAATTTAGTTAGTATTAAGATTCTTTTACAGAGAGTGCAGTGGAGCTGACGCTGAAATCATTAAGTATTTGGTTATATCATCGCTAGTCTCACTGAGCTCTTCTGAACTCTACATGTCATGTATGGTCTGGCGTCTCCTTACCAGCAACAGGTCCCAGGTTAAAACTAGTCAATTCCCTAAAAACACACACAGAGCATCGTTGCGCGAAAGTAGTAGGGAGCCACGACTTAGAACAAACAGAAACCACGCAGAATGTTAGAGAATGGCGACCCTGCCAGGATTTCTGCATTGTACTTAAGTGGGGGCCGACTGGGTAGTGTGACGGCTATCCTGATCTTGATGTCCCTTGACTAGTTGGTAATGGTCAGTTGTCGTTAATGTTGTATTATTTCTCATCTCAGGGCGTGATAATGTTTAATTTTCTTTGTGAGAAGAACACAGAAATTAATCTCCTTAAAATTTACAGTAAAATGGGATTCGTAGTAGAACTGGATATTTCGTAGTATCTTTCTCTGTTTAACTTTGATGGGTTAATCAATGATTAAAAACTATAATCTTTAATGAAGTCGTGACCAAATTAATTTTCACTCTTGGAAGTAAGTTAAATTCACGTGAAAAGTTATTTTTGCTAGTCTACAACAAAGTCAATGTTCATTAATGCTGGCTGCCAAAGATGCTATGCCTCCGTTAATTTTTCGTCCGATTTTAATTTTTAAAAAATGACAATCGCTGCGCTGGTCTGCGTAATGTAGCGATCAAAACCAATTAAAGTTCTCACAGTTTAAGCTTAGAATTAATTTCTGTTCACTGGAACTCCCTGTCTCAATTCCCTGAATTCATTTGAAAATTAATTATCATTTCTTTCAATAATCACACTTTTCTCTCATGCAAAGATAATTACAGGAGGATAAAACGGAACGTACTGCTGCAATTAAAACATTGCCTAGTTCCACACTATGTATTTTCACAATAAGCGCTAACACGAGCTAACAAAATACATACAACGTAAGAGAAGATGAGTTGAGATAAAACGATAAAAAGACAAAATGAAATCGAGACACTATCGTCTCGGCTATTTATATACCTATACAAAATAAACGTTGACGTAACTGTAACTTCTTACTCCTAGCAGTTCTTAGTACATTATTTACGCTTTTGAAATAGTTATTCTTAAATATTCATAGATATACAAAAGATAGTAACGAATTTAAAAAAGTGACTTATGGCCGTATAAGAGTGGCTTCATTTAAACACATGAAGCATTAAAACTTCACTTTTCTCTATTTATAGTCAATCGAGCTTCGAAACTTTATGGACTGACGGACGTATTGCTTTACTGATCACTTGGTTTCAGCAACCGCTGTTTAAATTTTTTTTTTTTTTATCTGACGATAACAGCAGCTGAAACGATGTGATCAATAAAGAAATATATTAATCGGTCTAGATGATTTTATTTGCAAAACATCCGTAAAAATTTCTTAGAGGAGTCAGGCATGAAATCAACATAGCACAATTCCAGAATTAATGTTTTACTTTACAGGCGAGCGTATGCTGCACTTTCGTGTATAGCACAATTTCATACAAAAAAACCTAAAACTATTGAATAACTGTACTTCTTCAATCACAGTTATTAACCTTATCAAATTATAATAACTACCTAGTTGCTTCCATGTTATTAACTAAGAGATTACAATTTGTACGAGATTTCGTATTTTTGACGTTGTCTGGTAGCACGAGAAACACGCGGACATTTGCTGTTTACAGCTACAAGGAGAATAACTTCGAACGTTTGGTAATTTTTCACGGTTGTCCTGAAAATGTTCTATATACGTGATTTTAATCACTTGAGGGTTTCTTTCATCAGTAACCAAATGCAACGTCACATTATCAAAAAACAGGACTCACGTATGTGAGAATTCTACATTCTACCCCTTCGGGTAATTCCTACAACTACATACATATTCCGCAAGCGACGGAAGAGCCAGAAACTTCGATATATCAAAATCTCTATGTATCTCCATAATAATTTCGATACGTATCAACGACACTTAAATTATCGATACGTTGGTCAATCATTGTTATTTAATATTTAAAGCGATATTATTCATTCTTTGTCTTTTCTTGACTCAGATGTACTGTAGTTCTCATCAGCAGATTTCTTTGCTCATTCCAGCCACTACCAATACCTTTCAATGGCCTTAATTTAATTTCATATTCAGTACTGAAGATGAGCACAAGATCTGAACATGAATCTATGTGTACTGGGTATTCATGACAGCTTGTTACTTTCGTGTGCCGTTCCCACTTTTGCAAATGATAGGGACGAGGTGAAAAACGCACATGTTTGGTGACAGTACTGTATGAGAATGGTGGAAATTACCACTCACTGCTCGCAGCTATGGAGCAGAAAGTGATAAGAGATCTTGTTGAACTTCTTACCCCCTTCAAACAAGTCACTGAAGAGGCTAGCAGCGCTAACTACGTGACTGCAACTTAGGCATCCTTATAACAAACATATTTTGACAAGAAATGAAGCGCGCAACTCCTTCTACATACTTATCATACTTCGATTAGGAATGGAGCACGAAACTCTTTCACCTGATTTATGAGTGTAAAAAATTCTGTATTCACAGGAATATTAGACTGACTTTTTCCTTTGGAAAAAAGTACTTTGCTTCCTATTGTTACAGTTTTGGATTCCTGGTTCAAATGCATTCACTTTTTTTCTCCCTTAGCAGTGTCAGCTTTAATAGTGGAAATAACACAGGAAATACGTTCCGACGGTAGGAGGATGGGTCTTCTGAAAGTAGAGCTTCATTTAACACAAAGACTGACAATCCTTCATTTTCGTCACCACTTAAAAAAACTGGTGACTTGAAGCCCAGTCATGAAAGAAATACTAATCTCTCATTCTGTGCCCAACGAGCTAATAAAATACCTTAATCGACCACATTCGGGGTGGAACTATTATTCCGTGTTTTGTTACAAATTGCTCAGAAATACTTAATATGCCAAGCCTCTTCGGCTTCATCCGAAAGAGGGGCTCCTTAAGAAACTTGGTTGTGTCAGATAACATAAGCAGTATGACATGGAACCATATCAAACGAAAAGTTGCAACATAAGCAAATTATTTCATAAATTCATGTGGGATGATGGAGGGGGAGTGGAGTTAGTGTATCTTAGTAGCACATATAAAAAAGAAAGCAAGAAAATGTACCATGTGATCAAAAGTATCCGGACACCCCCAAAAACATACGTTTGTCATACTAGGTGCATTGTGCTGCCACCTACTGCCAGGTACTCCATATCAGCGACCTCAGTAGTCATTTGACATCGTGAGAGAGCAGAATAAGGTGCTCCGCGGAACTCACGGACTTCGAACGTGATCAGGTGATTGGGTGGCACTTGTGTCATAGGGCTGTACGCCAGATTTCCACACTCATAAACATCTCTAAGTCCACTGTTTCCGATGTGATAGTGAAATGGAAACTTGAAGTGACTCGTACATCACAAAAGCGTACAGGCCGACCTCGTCTGTTGACTGACGGAGACCGCCGACAGTTTAAGAGGGTCGTAATATGTAATAGGCAGACATCTATCCAGACCATCACATAGGAATTCCAAACTGCATCCGGATCCACTGCAAGTACTGTGAGAGTTACGCGGGAGGTGAGAAAACTTGGATTTGGCAGTCGAGCGGCTGCTTATAAACCACACATCACGCCGGTAAATGCCACACGACGCCTCGCTTGCTGTAAGGTGCGTAAACATTGGACGATGGAACAGTGGAAAAACGTTGCGTGGAGTAACAGACCACGGTACACAATGTGGCGATCCGATGGCAGAGTGTGAGTATGGCGAATGCCCGGCGAAAGTCATCTGCCAGCGTGTGTAGTGGCTCAAATGGCTCTGAGCACTATGGGTCTTAACTTCTGAGGTCATCAGTCCCTTAGAACTTAGAGCTACTTAAACCTTACTAACCTAAGGACATCACACACATCCATGCCCGAAGCAGGATTCGAACCTACGTCCGTAGCGGTCGTGCGATTCCAGACTGTAGCGCCTAGAACCGCTCGGCCGCATCGCCCGGCGCGTGTGTAGTGCCAACAGTTAAATTCGGAGGCAGTGGTGTTACGGCGTGGTCGTGTTTTTCCACCCCCTTGTTTTTTTGCGTGGCACTATCACAGCACAGGCCTAGATTGATGTTTTAAGCTCCTTCTTGCTTCCCACTATTGAAGAGCAATTCGGGGATGGCAATTGCAGTTTTCAACAGGATCGAACACGTGTTCATAATGCACGGCCTGTGGCGGAGTGGTTACATGACAATAACATCCCTTTAATGGACTGGCCCATATAACACCTTTGAAATGTTTTGGAATGCCGACTTCGTGCCAGGCCTCACCGACCGTCCTTGATATCTCTCCACTGTGCAGCACTCCGTGAAGAATGGACTACTATTCCCCAAGAAACCTTCCAGCACCTGATTGAGCGAATGCCTGCGAGAGTGGAAGCTGTCATCAAGGCTAAGGGTGGGCCAACACCTTGTTGAATTCCAGCATTACCTATGGAGTCCACCACGAACTTCTAAGTCATTTTCAGCCAAGTCTCCGGATACTTTTGATCACATAGTGTATGTAGCAATTACCGTGGCACAAGTGTCACAACTACAATTAGCAGGCTGTGCGGAGAATTTTAAAATTAAGAATGGAGGAGTTCATAAATATAGTGGAAGAAAAAAGTGGCTTTAGAAGAGGTTGTTCATGTGTAGACAGTATCTTTATCCTGAGAGAGATTATGGAGAAGGGACTGGAAAGAATCTTTGCAGTAATTTGGTTTTCGTAGATCATCAGAAAGCATGTGACGCAGTGTCACTAAAGCTATTTTTCGAGGTGTTGCGGTCAGGAAAATTTTATGTAAGAAGTATCATAAACGGCTACAAGTCATAGAATTTGTCATTAAAGTAGGGAAAGAAATTTCTAGGGAGACATTCAGAAACAAACTATGGGAACGAAGCAAGGGCGCTGTCTTCCTTCCACACTCTGTAAAATGTATGTGAAGAAGACACTGGATCTGTGGTGTAGAAAGTGCATGGGCGTGGAGATTGAAGTCGGGAACCGGTGTATGTACTATGAAGTCGGGAACCGGTGTATGTACAGACATTTCTATGCTTATGCTATCGTTGCAGCAAACGATGAAGAGGATACATCACACATACTTAGGAAGTTGTTTGAAGAGTATAAAAAGTGAGATCTGAAGATTAATTTTTAGAAGACGGAATAGCTATGTTGCGGAGAAGAGGGAAGTAACCTGGACATTGACGGACACCTAATTAAAATTTCTGGAGAATACAAGTACCTGGATAGTATCCTATCACACGACGGAAGATTTAACAGACATATCAAGAAAAGGATCAGCCAGGGAAGGGCGGTTATCAGAAAATTAAACCTTTTACTTCGGTCATCAAAAATGAGCTTAAAAGTTTAATTTCATTTATACAAATCTATAGGTGAAGCAGTCACAAGCTATGGGCCTGAGTGTTGAGAACTCACAGAAAGAAATAAAAACAGACTTATAGCATTAGAAATGGATCATGTGAGAAGCGCCTGTAGAATTTCCTGGTTTGATCACTTCAGTCAGAAGTGTATAATGTTTGAAAGAATGCAGTATTTGTTCAATTTTTAAATTTTCGCTTATTTTTTCTATGGCTCTGTTAATTTTTTTTAGTTCCTGTAAATATTAGAAATATCGACCGATTTATCGAATAATCTATATTTTCGCCTAGATAATATCGATATCTTACACGCAATATCGATACAATATATAGCGATATTTTAAAAAATTGTCCGTCCGTATCGTAAGCTGCCGTACAGTGCGTGACGGGGAGTATCCTGTACCGCCACTAGCCATTTCCTTTCCTGTTGCAGACGCAAATAGAGAGAGTTAAAAACGACTGTAATAGTCATCATTGCCTTGAAGCATCCTGCATTTGTGGACTTGAGACCACAGCGGTCTCTCGGTAATTAAAGTACCCTTCTGAACTCTGACAGTGGAGACAGCGCTCGTGAACGTTTTCGCGTGACGTGTGCAGTCACTACTAGTTCACCAGATAAGCGGGCGCTGCAGTTACTTCGCGTCGCTGCTCGCAATTACGGAGTCGTGTTCTTAAGACAGCCTCGCAGCGATGCTATCTGCCATCTCTATTTGTTTCTGTCACGGGGAGGAGCCCCGCCATGTCATTTCACCTGTTAGCTCCGGCGGTCTGAGGGGTGGAGCCGGTAAAAAGCAGCAAGGGAAGAAAAAAAAGGGCAGAAATTTGTAGTCATTAATCGTCCTTAATTCCTACAACATTATAATGCCTCCAATTAGGCGCGAACCTCTTGTCGTTAATCATGCAGATCCGGTCACGAATTTTAAAAGGGGGGAACATTCATCATGCACGGTGCCCGCGCAGACGGACCCGTTGTCTGGCAGAAGTAATTACGTGGCGTCCGTCTAATGACCGGCGCCGTGTCCTCAGGGCGGCGGCGGCAGCTCCCGCTCGTGACCGCGTCGGTGGCAGCCGACAGTGGCGAGGGGTGGGTGATGGGGAGAAGAGGAAGCCGGATAATAGCGCATGTTATGGTACTTGCAGCGCAACGAGTGGCTTGAACTAGCGGAAGAGCAACCTGGATAATCGAGGAAGTTATGGTTCTTGCAGCGCAACGATTGGCTTGAACTAGCGGACCATCAGAGGTCTGAAATTGGTTTCACGCACGATTAACGCGAGAAAAGAAGCAACTGATCATTAATGGTGCGAGTGACTCCGCCACGGGAGTGAAGTCAGTAATCGGTGCTCTCAACATTAGTTCAAAAATGGTTCAAATGGCTCTGAGCACTATGGGACTCAACTGCTGTGGTCATCAGTCCCCTAGAACTTAGAACTACTTAAACCTAACTAACCTAAGGACATCACACACACCCATGCCCGAGGCAGGATTCGAACCTGCGACCGTAGCAGCAGCGCGGCTCCGGACTAGAGCGCCTAGAACCGCACGGCCACCGCGGCCGGCTGTCAACATTAGTCATGCCGTCACTAACGAGCTAGCCTTGGACAGTACATCAAACACTGATCTGATTTTCATCTGCACAGTGATACTATGAAAGGCGTTTTCTCCGCCAGTTTCGGTCAAAAAAAGGGGAAATTGTTGTGGAACGTCGTGGAATATTTTCGGTTCAGCCCCCAGAGTGTCATGAGGTTCAGTTTGGTGGCGGCGTTGTACGTAACCTTCAAAATGGCGTCTGCAACGGAGGTGCCTTCCAAGCAGAGATGATGATGATGTTTTGGTTTGTGAGGCGCTGAACTGCGCGGTTATCAGCGCCCATACAAATTCCCAACCTTTGCTCAGTCGAAACTCGCCACTTTCATGAATGATGATGAGATTATGAGGACAACACAAACACCCAGTCATCCTGAGGCAGGTGAAAATCCTTGACCCCGCCGGGAATCGAACATGGGACCCCATGTTCGGTAAGCGAGAACGCGACGGCGAGACCACGAGCTGCGGACTCCAAGCAGAGAGTTTCTATTGACGGAAATCCAGTGGTTCGCAGGCGTTTGCAGAATATCTGCGGAGACCTGGCAATGAACAAAAGCACGGTGAGTCGCTGAGTGAGGCGTCTGTGATCATCGCAACAAGGTCGCGCAAAACTGTCCCAGGTCCCGCGTGCCAGCCGGTTGCACACAGCTGTGACACCTACGATGTTGGAACGTGTGGACACTCTTATTCGAGATGGCCGACGGATCACAATCAAACACTTCGCTGCTAAACTGGATGTTTCTGTTCCAGGTGCTGACACTCTTATCCACCAGTTGGGTTCCTCCTGTCGGAGGTTCGAGTCCTCCTTCGGGCATGGGTGTATGTGTTGTCCTTAGCGTAAGTTAGTTTAAATTAGATTAAGTAGTGTGTAAGCTTAGGGACCGATGACCTTAGCAGTTTGGTCCCATAAGACCTTACCACAAATTTACAATTTCCACCAGTTGTGTTGTGTATTGTGTATTAGACAAGGGACCTAGAAACGACGGAGAGGCTTCGTCCCGGTGTAGCTCTCTGTGGTTCACAACCCCACAACATGCTACAGCAGTTCACTCACCCCACCGCCGCCCCACACCGAACCTAAGGTTATTGTGCGGTTCGGCCTCCAGTGGATCTCCCCCCCCCCCCCCCCCCTCCGGGTATGTCTCATACCAGACGAGTGTCACCCCAAATGTTTGTGTGGTAGAGTAATTATGGTGTACGCGTACGTGGAGACAGTGTTTGCGCCGCAATCGCCGACATAGTGTAACTGAGGTGGAATAAGGGAATCAGCTCGCATTCGCCGAGGCAGATGAATACCACCTTAAAAACCATCCACAGGCTGGCGGGCACACCGGACCTCGACACTAATCCGCCGGGCCAATTCGTAGCGGGGACCGGCACGTCTTCCCGCTCGGGAAGCAGCGCGTTAGACCGCGCGGTTAGTTGGGCTGGCACCAGTTGGGGTACTCAAAGGTTTCCTCGCCGCCTAACAGCAGACCGTAAAGAGTAATGAAGCACCATCTGTGCGGTATTGCTTGCGCGTTCCGAGGCTGATCGTGAGAACTTTTTGTCGACTATTGTCACAAGCGATAAAATTCGTTCATCGCTTCGAAGTGGAAACGAAACGGCAATCCGTGGAGTGGCACCGCATCACCTCTCTTCCGAAGAAAAAGTTCAAAGGCGCACCCTAAACCGGTAAAGTCATGTCGGCGGTCTTCTGGAATTCTGAAACGTTTATTCTGTTTAATGTCCTTCCTCAGGGTGCAACGATCAACTCTGAATTGTATTGTGCAACCCTCAGGAAACTGAAGAAACAGCTTCAGCGTGTTCGTCGCCACAAAAAAGGAAACGAACTTCTTCTTCTCCACGACAACGTGAGCCCGCACACAAGTGTGTGCACCCGAGAGGAGCTCACAAATCTTCGTTCGGCTTGTCCCGGCGGAGGTTCGAATCCTCCCTCGGGCATGGGTGTGTGTTTTTGTGCTTAGAATGTTAAATGGCTCTGAGCACTATGGGACTCAACTGCTGTGGTCATAAGTCCCCTAGAACTTAGAACTACTTAAACCTAACTAACCTAAGGACAGCACACAACACCCAGCCATCACGAGGCAGAGAAAATCCCTGACCCCGCCGGGAATCGAACCCGGGAACCCGGGCGTGGGAAGCGAGAACGCTACCGCACGACCACGAGATGCGGGCTTTTGTGCTTAGAATAATTTAGGTTAAGTAGTGTGTAAGCTTAGGGACTGATGACCTTAGCAGTTAAGTCCCATAAGATTTCACACACATATGAAATCTTCGTTGGACTGTTGTTCCCCGTCCACCCTACAGCACGCATCTCGACTTTCCGCCTCCTATCTGTTTGGCCCGATGACGGGTGCACTCTGCGTGAAGCAGGACATGAATAATCAGAAGGTTATTGATGCAACAAGACGCTAGATCTGACGCCGACCAGCAGAGCGGTGCCATTCGGGTGTACAAGCTCTTCCAGTAAAGGGTCGTAAGCCCATCGCATTGAACGGAGATTATGTTGAAAAATAGGGTGTTTTAGCTGAAGGAGTGACAAAAAAATATGGTACATTGGAAACTTGAATAAAACCAACATGCCCTCAAAAAAAAGTGTTGCATTACTTAATGAACGGCTCCCGTACATCTGAGCGGGTGAGCTTCAAAAGCTGCCACGTGAAAATTTCGGCCATACTGCGTTGTTCATGCCATCCGATTATCAACATCAAACTCTACAATGCGCTGAAAAGTTCAAATGGCTCGAAGCACTGTGGGACTTAACATCTGAGATCATCGGTCTCTAAGACTTAGAACTACTTAAACCTAACTAACCTAAGGACCTCACACACATCCATGCCCGAGGCAGGATTCGAACCTGCCACCGTAGCAGCAGTGCGGTTCCGGACTGAAGCGCCTAGAACCGCTCGGCCATACCGACAGGCTCGCTGAAAATTAATATTGCAATAGTCAACCACATGCTGTAATATGTCTTCGATTATTGGGGTGCATCGTGAACAAAACTAATTCATTATTTCACTTTCAGGAAACTACAATGTGTATGCACCAATCATAATGCTTCTCACCAAGTCACGCTACTTTTCGCTGCCTCGCTTCTAGGATCTTAGAGTAAGCATCAGTCAGTATTTTGTGAGCTACAGTTGTGAGTACCGAGTGTGTTGACAAGATGCAATGAGCAGAGAGTGCTACACAACGTAACCCAGGCGAAGCGGGAAGAACCTCGACAACTATATCCCAAAGAAATGCAAAATATAGGCTTCTATGAACCCAAAACGTCTGGGAATTGGGCAATGATGGTTAACGGTCACAAAATTTTGGTGAAGCATTTTGGTGAGCAATGGTCAAATGATACTCGTCTGCAGTACTACAAATGAGTGACTGAAAACAGCAGTGGGGTGCATACAGGTGAAGCAACTGAATCACTACTTCGATAACAATAAATGTACAATATACACGATCTGGTCACAATGTTAAAACCGCCTATGTTCGACGTCAGCGTACCATAACCAATCACAGACTGCAGGTGGCAGCACTAGCAGTGAAAAGTAAATGAAGAGCGTCGGGGAGCGCGGAAAGCAGAATAGTCGTTGTAATAACATGGAAACGGGATGACCTATCTGACGTCCAAAAGTGAATGATCATTGGATTTCAGGCCGAGGGTGGAATCGTTTTCGAAACGGCTAGGTTTGTAAACAGTTCCCGTGCCAACGTGGAAGAGTATAGCTTGCGTGGCAAAATAGCGCTAACCAAAACCGGCGCCGATGCTACTATGTTCGATGGGCCGGTGTGAGGTGGAGGTTACACCATTAAGTTAAGCAACGGTTTAGACTTTGTACATATGTACTGTTTGTGTTCCCCTTTTTTCGTTTATAAAGGTATAGCTATGGAGTTCTTTTAATCATTGACAAAGGTCTTCTTAGGCACTTGTGGGTTTTATTGTTCTGAAGAAGGTGTAGCTATCTACGCCGAAACCTAGGTTTCGCAATCGAGGCGGGTTTCTAGTTTTTTAATATATTAACCAACGATCGCTGACGCGCTGCGATGTTGAAGGTTCCATAGATATTTTTTATTTATGCGTATGGCTAGGGGCCCCCATTGGGCAGGCCGTTCGCCGGTCTTTCAATCTGACGCCACTTCGGCGACCTTCTGCCGATGAGGATGGAGGGATGATGATGAGGACAGCACAACACCCAGTCTCTGGGCGGAGAAAATTCCCCGGCCCAGCCGGGAATCGAACGCGGGCCCAGAGGATTGACAATCCGTCACGCTAACCATTCAGCTACCGGGGGCGGACAGGGTCCACATATGACAGGGGCGCACAACGGTTGCGGTGGTATGTACGGGAGAATAGCCGCTCAACTGTTGAGCAACTGACCGCCCAGATGAACAAGGGGCCTACCAACAGCGCCTCCTGAACGACCGTTCAGTGAGCGTTGCTGCGTGTGGGCCTCTGCGGCAGGTGCCTGGTTCATGCACCCGTGCTAGACTGCTCTTCATCGGCGAAGAAGGCTGGAATTTTCACTCCAATACTGCAACTGAACGTCCACTGAGTGGTGACAGGTTGCGTTTCCAGATTCATCATGTTTATATGCGTGTACGGCTTAAAACGTCTGAAAGAAAATCCCTGCAACAATCGTCCGATAGGGGCCAGACCGGAGGAGAAAGCGTTATGGTCTGGGGAGTGCTTTCGTGGCATACCCTAGGAAATCCCGTCATTCTAGAAGGCACAATAGATCAATGCAAGTACGCTTCTATACTTGCGGATTATGTCAACCCTCTATGTACAGTTAGGTTTTCCTCAGCACTACGCATCTACCAGCAGGGCAATGCAAGAAGTCACACAGCTCTCAGAGTACGTCTGTGGTTCCAAGATCGTCAGAATGAATTCACTATACGTCAGTGGATACCAAACTCCATGAATTTAAATCCGATCGAGAATCTCTGGACCCACTTCAATCGGTTTTTCGCGCCCTGGATCCTCAGCCGAGAAACCTAGTGCAGGTGATCACGTTACTGGAGTCGGAATCGAGGCCAGGAGAAATGCGAGCCGTGCAATGAACCTGTGACGTCACACTAGTCGGCTTGTCCGCCACACTTTGCGAACGCCCGGCTACGTGCAAGGCCCATGGGAAGTCAATCTGTTATTGAAAATCTAAGCACTAAGGGTCTTAACTTCGTCGTGTGCTGTCAAGAGCTTGCATGAATTTAACAGCGCAGTCAAAAATTATTAAATTCGTCCGAAACTGTTACTCGCTTTCCACTGGAGACAGCTGTTGGCACTCGTAAGATCTGTCGTGTCACGTACCGTGACGTATGCGCCACGGCCTATCTTTCTCGTGGGCCTCGAGTCGGAATGACCCCAAATACCTGTCGGTAACTTCCATAACCACACTGACTCTCTTCCTGCACTTCACGCAGTGGTCCGTGTTACTAAAGATGGTTATTCACGCTTTCGACAGGACGTCACATTAATGTGACTGGATGGCGTATAACTCAATTATAATCACACGGTTATTCAACAATATCTAAACAAAACGGTTAATTTTTTCGAAATACGTAGAGCTGCCTTGGTTTCCTCTGAATTATCACTCTTTTCACTAATTGAAAGACTCGTCTTTGTCCATCTGTAGCTAAATTGCTGAGTCCCAACATCAACTGACTCCTTTCATTTGTTATAACCTCCTTAAAAAAATTTGCTCGGATAAAACTTCTTCTACTGGACCAAAGGGTTTTCTATATGAAACATTACAACAAATTGATGGAATGCATTAAATTTCGTTAGACATAAATACTCAATAAGAAAGTGTAATGAACCAATTATATGCAGTTGTCATAACACTTGCAGTTAATAATTGAAAATGTGCCATGTTGTTTTGTGATGGACAATATCTCCATCATACATCAAGCCCAAGATCTTAATTTAGAAAATAATTTTGATGTAACAGGAGGCTCGATGAACATTTGCTCTTAAGAAGTAGTATTTGGCAATTTTTTCTCGAGACACACATTTCCTAGTTCTGGAAAGGTAATTAAAAGTATTATCATTGCGTCTGCTTTGCTTCTGAGAATTGGAATTACGAATATTAGAAAATTAATCGAGTTCGTCCTTCACAATCTATCTCAAATTGGAATAAACCACGTTTTATTGTTGTTGGACGTGATTTATAGAGATAATTTACTTCATGTTTCACCTTGTATGGTAGGTCGGACACGCACTTTTTTTTATTGGGAGCGGCAAACTGAGGGTGTGAGGAAATACGACGAAGGGTAAAAAAAGGAGCAGTATGTAATTTTATGTTGCATAAATGAAACCACTCACAAGACTCCCGTCGCAAAGAAAAAGTGTAGCACCAAGTTAAAGTATGCAAAAGTTGTAATTATAGCGAAATATTCAAAACTATGTAACGACAAAGTGGAACATGTCAATGCTGGCAACATAATCCGTGAACATTTACACTTTTCAGGTGTGCACGAGCTCAGGAAAAGGTTATGTAATTACATAAAGGTTACGGCTCTAATAATTAGAGAAATTGTGAGATGGAATCTGATGACGGCACGTAATCTATTTATTTCGAATAGCACCGAGACAGGAACCGAGCCCAGCGACATCATCCGATGGATGGAACACCAGTCAGAGTACCACATAACCCTCAGTCAATATGACACTGCCGGGAAGTTTAGAAACCAACCCAGAATAACGGTGTGAATTTGGTGACCAGGACTTGGACGCCAACACCTCCTTCCTCGCAACGGTAAATCCTGTAGGTGTGATTTTGTCACTTGCAGATCTCGATGTGACTACGTAAGAGTCCAGAGCCGTGGCACAGGTGTGAGTTAGCGACCTCGACTGCGGAGTCGTGCGCAAGGTTGCTACTCGACAGAGCTCATCGACTCATACTTTATGTGACTGAATGCCTGCGTCTTATTAAACAAACAGACGTTATTTTCTGAAATGACGCCGTAAAGAGATAATGCCAACTGTTAGAAAGAAAATGAATGTTGCTCCTATGTGCGCCTGTTCCGTTGTAATTGAGGAAGAATGACACAAGATATGTCTACGTCATTGCTCTCCGGATTACTTTTTAAATTTAGAATCATAAAAAGTGTAATTGCAGGTAACAAGGAGAAATTACGGCGGAATAGAATGTAATGGTCTTCTTACACATAGCTGAACTGCAGCCGTAGCTTCGCGGTGCTCAGCGGGAGGTACGGCTGGCCATTATTGCCAGAGATGGTAGATAGCGCTCACGCGGACCTGTTCCACAGCCGGCGCTGTGTTTACAAATTTTCCGCACGAGACAAATTGTACCTTACATAGGTTATTACGGTACTCTCATATGCGATTAGGCGGGGGCAGCGGGAAGGAGCCGATATAATAATACTCACTACTAGCTCAAACAGTCTGCGTGGACAGCTAGGGGCAGAAGCGACAGCGTGGGCACATGACACGATACCAGCGCCGCAAGTCAAACTTCACTGATACGAGCGCACGCCTGCATGCCAATTGTTCACGAAGTTATAGCATTTATTGTAAAGTGAAACTTCAAGAGACTATAAGGCAATCAGCAAATAAGTGACTGGCAATTATTTTCGTCAATCTGTATTATTAAGAAACTGTCCCGGACGCGCGACCGCTACGGTCGCAGGTTCGAATCCTGCCTCTGGCATGGATGTGTGTGATGTCCTTAGGTTAGTTAGGTTTAAGCAGTTGTAAGTTCTAGGGGAATGATGTTCCATAGTGCTTAGAGCCTTTCTTTTCTGAAATTTTTGCTCGCTGTCACCCCCACAACACGAAACAGTGAAAGAGAAGAGGTTTACCGTTTACTGCATGTCCGCTGTTAAGACCTCAGCACCACGCATAAAGTTTTAAGTTATGACTTCTTTACTACTAACTCTTCTTGCAACACACTTTTCAGGCAGTATAAACATGTATCACAGAGTGTACCTGCAAATTATATCACATCATTGTACGACGCATAGTTCAGCAGCTGTAACGTCATAAACATTAAGATTCATGATAAACTTCCCGTTGCTTAAAAGGGAGCGCAAGTTACCCAGCCTATATTAATCCTGTTTAAATGGTTCAAATGGCTCTGAGCACCATAGGACTTAACATCTGGGGTCATCAGTCCCCTAGAACTTAGAACTACTTAAACCTAACTAACCTAAGGACATCACACTCATCCATGCCCGAGGCAGGATTCGAACCTACGACCGTAGCGGTCGCGCGGTTCCAGACTGAAGTGCCTAGAACCGCTCGGCCACACCGGCCGGCTATTCATCCTGTGTTTCGTAGTGAGAGCTCTTAGCGACTTCCAACGAAACTTATAGATAATTTCAAAATTTTCTGAACTATGTATATTTTACATGTTTAATGTAAAATACGTAACATATTTGCAGAGAGTTCGGGCTTTTGAAGCTATTTTACAGAGGGAAGTTAGATTTTTAAAGACTAGGGAATTTAGTGGTACCTTCCTGAATAAAATCGGATATTGCACACTTCAAAAAATAGGTAGTAACACTGTTTTCCATAAAACGACTCTATTTCTGCTGAAATAAAGCAGATTATAAGGAAATTACACCACCCCGATTTAGGAAACTTGAGTTTCGTCGATTGTTGTACTATCTTTGTGTTTTGTGATCATTCATGGGTGGCAACATTCAGACATTTAGCAAACATGTAAACTCGTATGTTGTTCCACGAATGGATCATTCCCTTCAGATATTCCTTACCGACAAATGTAGGAGCTGACAGGTGTGAACATTACTACCTGTTTAAGAAGTCATGGTTGCAAAATAATGACAGAACTTATTCATAGATGAAAGGAAAACAGAATGAACCTGTACCCGGAGAAGAACTGTTTCGTTCCCGAATAAATCAAAGGAACACTCAAGGTAATACTGACCAGACAGCTTATCTTAAAAGGTAGTCTGGAGAAAGGCAAACATACGTTATTTCACTGCACGTTTACACAAAACTTGCGACTTTGTCGACTGGAGTATTCTCCCTCAAATTCTGAAGTAGCAGGGAAAAGTTGTATAAACTACGTGTTACCTACAGCCTGTACAAAAATCAGACTGCAGTTGTAAGAGTTGAACGCGGTAGTTAAGACTAAATTGAGACAATGGTTATACACCATGATATTCAACCTGTGCGTTAAGGAAGCGGGAAAGGAACGGAAGAAAAATTTAGGTAAGGCTATTAAGGTACGAGGAGAAGATATAATAACCCAAGTCTACCAGTAACAAATTAATTATGTCAAAGATGGCAAAGGACTCGTACGAACTGTTGAACGGAATTGAGAGTATCTTTGTCAGAGAGTATAAGATGAACATCTACAAAAGCAAAACGAGATAAGTGAAGGGGATGCCGAAGCAATTCAAGTCGGAAATGAGACACTAGAAGTAATGGATTTTTTTTATTTAAGCAGCGAAATAACTGACGATGATTTAAGGAGAGATGATATCAAATGCTAACTGTCAACATTTAATATTTTTTAAAATTTAAAAAACCTCTCTCACACCGGCCTGATTTAGCTTCACTGATGAGGATAGTAAAAACATGCATATATTAAGGGAATTTTCATTAACAAAGCAGGCTTATCACATTCACACAGTTCAATACTGTTCTATCCTGATTAAATTGAGCTTAACTTAAATTCCATAAGGCAGTGAACAATTTCGAAGTCTCGGTGCGACGAAAATTGTCAGTCGATCTCCTGGAAACATTTGTAATAATTATTAACTTTCGGTGATCACATGGGGAAGACCGGAGATCTGTTGGTAAGACCGTGTTAGCCTATTTATTTGAAGTAACTGAATATCTTGAGCATACAAAACGGCAGGTTCGTCCAGTGTAAATCAGACGTTCCCCACTGATCCCGTGCAACACAGCAGACACTGTCAATAATAAACGGTTAAATAATACGCGAACACACTTACTTTAGTTTGGTTCATGTATTAAATTCCTTCTCATACAGAATCTCATCAAGATGGCGACTAGCCCAACAATACATACATATACATCCTCCTTTCACAACTAATCGGCAAGAAGTCCCCTATTCTTTTTCCCTAAGAGAAAACATAGATAGCAGAGAAGCTATTCCATGGAGTAAATGGACGCTCCAAGGAATAATTGGGCTTGAAACTACTTTGCATTGATAATCGGTAAGATAAGAAGAGATATTTCGAGATATGTACTGAGTTATATAATTTATAAAATTTCTGAAAATATCGCGGAGAGACCGCTGCAAGAGACATTACAAACAGCAAGAAAAGCAATTCTGAACAAGAGAAATATTTTAACATCGGTTTTTAACCTGTCTTTTCTGGAATTATTTATCTGGATTGTAGCCCTCCACGGAAATGAAACATGGACAGTAAATAGTCTAGATAAATGAGAATAGTGGCTTTTGAAATGTGGTGCAACAATGCTGAAGATGGTATGGCAGATTGTGCATGTTGTGTCCGTCGGTGTAACAAGGCGGATGAACTCCTCTACACTACATCAGGCACTATATAATGATTAAAAAATAAATTTATTTATTTACTATATACACTGAGGTAACGGAAGTCATGAGATAGTGCTATACACATACAGATGGCGCTAGTACGGGGGACGCAAAGTATAAAAAGGCAGCCCATTGGCGAAGCTGTCACATGTAGTCACGTGATTCATGTGGCAAGGTCTCCGACGTGATTACGGTCACACGACAGGAATTAACATGCCTTGAACGCGGAGTGGTAATTGGAGCTAGACGCATGGGACATTCCATTTCGGAAATCGTTAGGAAATTCAGTATTCTGAGCTCCACTAATACCTAATTTCAGGCAATATCTCTCAGCACCTACTACGCACTGGCCGACGGTCTTCACCTACCGGCAGAGAGCTGCGGTATTTGCAAAGATTTGTCAGTGCTCACAGACAAGGAACACTACGTGAAATAACAGCATAAATCAATGTGGGATGTACAGCTAACGCATCCATTAGGACAGAGTGGCGAAATTTGTCGTCAATGGGCTGTGGCAGCAGACGAACGATGCGAGTGCCTTTGCTAACAGCACGACATCATTTGCAGCACGTCTCCTGGTGTTGCGACCATATCGTTTGGACCATAGGTGACTAGAAAGTTGTGGCCTGGTCAGATGAGTCCTGATTACAGTTGGTAAGAGCTGATGGTAAGGTTCGAGTATGGCTCAGACCCCACGAAGCCATTCACCCAAGTTTTCAACAAGGCATTGTGCGAGCTGGAAGTGGCTCTGCAGTAACGTGGACAATGTTCACATGGAACGGAGTTGGTCCTCTGATCCAACCGGACCGATTATTTACGAGAAATGGGTATGTGCGGCTTCTTGAAGACGCCATCCATGGGCTTCATGTTCCCAAACAACGATAGAACTTTTATGGATGACAAGGCGCCATGTCGCCAGGTCAAAACTGCGCCCGTTTGGTTTGAAGAACATTCTGGAAAACTCGAGCAAATGATTTGACCACACAGATCGCCCGACATGAACCTCATAGAACGTTTATGAGACATAATCGAGAGGTCAGCTTGTGCGCAAAGTCCTACGCTGGCAACTCGCAAGAATACACTGCTCTTGCAGTATGTTTTAGTGGGCGACAGGCGACTAAGAATTACCGCCCTGAGAGGAATCACTTTAACCAGTAAAGCTTCCACTCGACTAACACTCCCATGCATCTGCTAAACTGCTTTTGCCCTTTAACTGTGTTTGTTGTTGATAGCCTGCGTTAGAGTTTATTACAGTTATGAGAATCTAAATGAACCTGAATGCCGAAATAATGTTAAGAAATGATGACTCTGTCATTATTTTTGTCTGTTGTTGATAGGTCATTAATATATTGATTAACATATCAACAATCGATAAATCTATTTTAAAAATTATGGAACAAGTTTATTGATTAATAATTGGACAAAAAGCATGATGAAAAAAATAAATATGCAAAGAACAATTGAGAACCCTGTGTGACGGATGGTTGGCAAAGACTAAAATTTGTCTGATTGAACTATTTACTCTGGCTCTAGATATGGATAATGCTATCTGAAATTATCTAACACAGAAAAGACCTTTATGGATTTATTCTGTACAGGAGTTATACTACGTTGCTGCAGCTGAGAACAAGTGGCGAGATTGTGATCTTGTTTGCCGTAACAAGCCAGAGCACCAACACAATACCCCTCTTCTCGATGTACGGCACTGCCTCAGGGTGATATTTGTGGTTCAAGCGTCTGCACAGAAGCTATATGCGGCGCCTGTAATCCGCTTTCGCGGGCGTGAAATATGGAAAGTCGCGGCTAGCGATCTGTTAGATGGATCACAATTACTCTCTAACAAAGCCCTGAAATCTCGGAAGATTCCAGCGTGTGGCACTACCTTTCGCCGGTCATAATATGGACCAATTAGGCTCACTTATATGGCAGTGCACCCAAGGAGATCAATCGTCAGGGCGGCAGATTCTCACAGATATGAATGCTATTGTCACAGCGAGTTGTGCGAGGCGAGTGACGTCTAAACTGTTAGTACAGCTAAGTTCTCGCAACAGGATCCTCAGTCAAGACCAGTGTTAGTACAGAGTCACGCTCAGGACAAGTGTACCAAATGCACCCCACCCATAACAAAAGTTAAGATTAGTATCCTCTCCAAACTGGAGTCTGAATCAGAAAACCCACTTCAGACAGGAGTCTGAATCGGAAGACCCGCTCCAGACAGAGGTCCATATTGGAAGACCAAGTATCACATCTCCTCATTTTCCAGCAAACCTCGGTAAACTCTGCAAAAACAGTACCACAACTGTTCCCACAAGGGTTTTATGCTAATCGCAAGACTCCATGAGTTCCATGTGCCCCCTCTAATCTGCTCTACTTATCAGCCGATCCTAATCAAAGTTAATAATATTCTTTACTTTTCAGGAGAAGCGACCAATCCATGATTCACAAATTCCTATGCAGGGAGGAGGAGATGTTATACTCCCAATCGCTTTTTCTTACCACCACTTTAGGCAGCGTGTTGTTTTGAGTTTCCGTAAAGCTCTATAATGAACAACACATTTATCGTAGAGATCGTTATCTGGACGGCCCGAACGTTACGGTTGTCCGACAAGGGTCCTGGCTAAACCAACGAAAGTGCTTTCGTGTCCCAACATGGAACATTTCAGATCCACCATAGATGTTACCTTCCTTGTAAAACTGTTTTGAAAGTCTTTGGCTTCCCAAAAAACTCTGCTGCCTTAGGGATGCACCGCCTGACGGCTCCCTCGATAGTGTCCTGTCCACAGTGAACATGGAAATTACCGAATTTTTATGGCTGCCATCCCCGTTCATAAAGGGCAATTATAACAATGTCACAATGCATTGACTGGGCGACCTAGATTCCTCTTGCGCCCCCAGCCTCTGCCATGACAAGAGGCGCCTAACAGCTAAGTACAGGGAAGCCATTTTCCGCCTTGTCCACCAATCGCATTGTTCATACACTGTGGGAGAAATTCTTTGGCCAAGCATTATGTCCCCAGTAAGTGCTTCGAGATGTTCGTTTCCCTGATAGCTGCATTCGGTTTTCAAGCCCCAAGCATTCACTGCAAGAAATGACCAAACTGCCTGTTTGTTCTCAACTCCAGAAAAATACTATTACAAGGAGAGCCACCATAAGGACCCTGCATGCATAACAATGTACACGCTTTTATCAATGCATGACTTACAGATAACTTCCTATCGTCTCACAAATACGATGTCTTGGGTGAAAAATCAGCATTAAATTATACTTTTGAATATGGAGAATACGTGAGAGAGTGACTCGTCCTCTCTCAACTCTTTCGAAATTATCGACGGCGATAGAGACAGTATGGCTCAATATTTCTGCAGGGGACGTCCAACGATTTGCTGAGTGCATGCTATGTCGAGTAGCTGCACTAAATCGGGCAAAAGAAGGTCCAACATGGTATTAGGAGGTATACCATGGCTTTTGTCATCTCAGTGTATATGGTGTTAAGTAGATATAACTTTGTATCTTGTATTTTTCTTCTTACTAGCAGTCGGAATCGCAGTGGCATGTCGTTTTGTTTGTAAAGTCCTACTGGTGTCGTACTCAGTTTGTAAGAACTCACTGCGTTGTCGTCCATACGTATAATCTGAGACTGGTCTTTGGATAATCTGAAAATTATCTGAGTGGGAGCTGTGAGTGCAGTGGCTTAAAAAACACAATCACAACTGCACGCTGTGAGGTTGAGACGAAGAAAATTGAGTGTCCAATCTCATCTGCGACGTTTTTCCGACTCTCAAGGTTTTCTAAATATTTTCCTGAATTATGATGATAATATGACAGTATACCTAGCACTCATTGGGTGCATAGTAATTTCAGATTCATAAATAAGCAATATCCCACAGAATTTCATTGCTCGTTAGATACCAATTGCTAATATAGTTGCAGAGATCTAATTAGTTAACCCAGAAATTTCGTTAATTACGAAATATTGTTAATTGAACTAATTCGTACAGTACGACTTTACATAGTTAGTGAGCGGTAGGAAATATATTTCGGCATATTAATGCCCATCATTTGAAAGTACGTATCTAAAACTTTTCTGTAAGTTATCTAAAATTGTCTGAAACTAATTATCTTCTGAATTAATTACATTTCAGCTCAGACCATTGCTAATTTCAGTTAATTCTTATGTCATAATTATTGATAGATTCTGAAATGTGGCTTTACAGTTTTGTTGATATATTTGGATGTTCCATTTGACATGCAACATTAGTTCATTAACTCACTAATTAGAAAGTTCAGTATTTTAAGGGTCATAAAACATTTTATTTAAGATGGTTGCCATCATTAGTGAGTAGTGTAAAACATATCGTTCGTAGGCGAAATTATGCAATTATAAACCTAGCACATGTGAGATCAGGCAGTCTGTGGGTGACAGTAAAGTGAGCAACGTCTATGTCTCTTGCCGTGAGCAGTGTGCTGTAGTCCAATAACTAACATTCTGAAATGTTCGTATATATTGCCTCCAGTGTGTTCTCTTCACACATGGGTTAAATTCATGTCTTCCGTGATAGTAATAACGAATTAGTTCCGAGAGGGAACTTATTAGAGGAACACAGTGAATCTTGATTCCTATGAACAATGACTGGTTAATGGGGCAGTTTGACGGACTTGCTCATTATTTTTGGACTCTCGTTATTGTTTCAAGATCCTTAAATGTGTATGAGGTGATCCGGTGAACTGATGCGTTATATTTTTGCCACATGTGTATCCTTTTGAGCCGCTGGACTGTGTTGCGTGATTACTGCACTAGTGCAATTTAACAATATATGAATTAGTGTAGGAGGTAACAAACTGCTTTCCTTTAATTTGTACTATCTGAGAGACCCGAAACTGGCCATATCAGTGAATACTTTACAGCAAAAGTGTAATTAACGTGTTTTAAATCTACCTCCGGTGTCGAAAATGAAATTTGCTGAGGGGTAAAAACTAAACGATGCGATTCTGTTTCAGTCACGAAGCTAAATTATTTTCAAAAGATCGTTACTACTATCATAATTTTGTAAAATTTCAATACTGATTATATAGGTTATCATTAATTACTTTTTATCAATCAGTGGTATTAATGCGATGGAGATTACAGGCTCCTTATATGCTCACCCACTACGCAAATATGTTGTGTTTTGTCTCGTACATCGCTGACGATAAAAGTGAGACATGTACGTAACAAATGCCAAATATCTGAAGAAAACTTCTTCTCCAAGTTGTAGATAGTACCTGAAGTAGTCCAAAAATTGCTTCACTATGCGTTTCGAAACAGATAAATGAATTCACAGCGTGATACAGTGTCTACAACACTATAGTAGCCCTCATGTAGTTACTGCTTTTATTGTTATTAATATTACTGTTACTGGTTGTGGTCAGAAACAAAGAATTAACAGCCTGTTCTTCAAATTTCTGTCAGTTCAGAATTAAGTGATTTACGTAAAGTAAGTGTAGCGCACACATTCTAACTTGGTTGATTTGAGGTGACGTGTGCAGGTCAAGCAAGTGCCGCAACGGAGAGGAGTGACCCAGTGGAAGCATGTTTCGCAACAAGTGAACAAGTGTCTAACGTTACTGTGGATAGTTAGCTTTCGTATCTATCAAGGAATTGTGAGTAGCACTTGCGATGCACCACGAATTTCATCATTCATTTTAACGCACACAGAACTAAGTATCATTCATCTTTCAACATTTTAAAAATAGAAGTTTCCAAAAAAAGTCATGCATTGTACAGTTTAGTTAGGTGCTGAAGTTGGTGATAATGTGGAGGAAGAAGGGGCAACAGATGCTTGGGGGGGGGGGGGGTCGATGGAACGAGGGAACTAGCTAATTACTAATTACACTCAGGGGTACTGGACTAAGGAAGGTTGGGAACCACATCTATAGCCTATCAGTGGCACTAACACCTTTCAGCCAGTTTTGGAGCCAGGGCAGCTACCAAGAAGAACAAAATAGACTTATGCAGAAGGAAGCAGGTTTGTTTCAAATGGTGCCCCGTGGTTTCGGAGCACTTTACAGTGTAAGCATCGTGTTAACGAACTCTAATAACCTGAGGATTACGAAAATTACAATGATAACCTGTTAACAGCGGCTGTTATACCGTGTGGCGAAGTAATAGACAGAAATTTGACAGTGTTTTGAATAACGAACTGTGAATTATTGACAGTGTACAGTGTACATATACATTGATTTTGGAACTGTTATGTCGGGATGCAACATAAACTGCAGACAGTAGACGCCATTAATTTGTCAAGGTAATACAGCCAATCACAGTACGAGTACTTGGCCGACGTCATAGATCGCAACTCAGCAACCGGTCGATGCGAGAGGTCGATTCAGCTAAGCAGCGACCGATTGATGAATACTGACTAGACGGCGTCTAGCAGATCAACACGAGACATTATCAGTCAATGCGAGGTCTACGGAACACGAGGCATCAGCAGATGACGCGAGGGTTGTGGACAACACCAGCTAGCAGTCAGCGCAAGTTCGTCGTGGGCAGAGTACCTCACGTGACTAGCACCAATAACAGCCGTTTGCAGCAGGGGCAGAGGCGATAGCGAAAATAGTTTTATCACTGTCAGAATGAATAGAAGGGAGGGAAAGGGCCAAGAGTTTGATGATATTGGGCAGTTAGTGGACATTAAAACGAGAACTTCATGACGAGAGTTTGTTTGAGGACAATGAGGATGAGTATAATTTTGTATATGATAACAAAACAGTAGTTGGAAGTGAACCAATAGATGACAGTGGGTTTCGATCTGGATTAGAATTAACTTTGTACAGTAAAACGAATAATAGTCTTGTATTAAATGAGATGTCTAGGCCTTCATCTACTGAACGTGATGATGATGAAGTAGGTGGACACGAAGCAGAAGAAGATAGCCGGCCGCGGTGGTCTAGCGGTTCTAGGCGCTCAGTCCGGAACCGCGAGACTGCTACGGTGGCAGGTTCGAATCCTGCCTCGGCCATGGATGTGTGTGATGTCCTTAGGTTAGTTAGGTTTAAGTAGTTCTAAGTTCTAGGGGACTGATGACCACAGATGTTAAGTCCCATAGTGCTCAGAGCCATTTGAACCATTTGAAGCAGAAGATACAAGTAAGGGGGAGTTGAAACACAAGGTCACAATACTATGTATAGCAGGATCTAGGAGGTGTAATGACTGACGAGTAGTTGATGAAAGATTTGGGTGAACTACGTAAACAAACGGTTAATGACATCGGAAAGAACATAGTAGTGTAAAATCAGACACAGGTTCGGAAACAGACACAAGCATTAATGACTTAAGGGATGGGATCAAAAGGGATTTAAGTACTCAAGATTACATTGGGGCTATAAAGAAAGAAATTGGTACAATTAACACTGATATTATTAGTTCAAACAAAAAAGTTAATGTAACTCTTCAAGCTTTCCCGGCGGATGTGCTGTAAATAGTATCCACGGGTTTGCCGCCGGATCACCTTGTGCTATTTCCACAATATTTCCTCGGAGCAACTGTCAGACATCTTCAGGTACGACTGACGGTATCCGCACGTCGACGCCCCATTTCTCGAGCACACGCGCGAAGAATGCGCAGGCGTGGAAATCCCGCATGTGCAACGATTTGCAGTTACATGGTGCCATATTCAAACTCCCTCTGCCGAAAATCGCAGAGCGGCTCTCCTACGCTCTGTACTCTGTGTTTTCCATCAGTGCGGCCAGACGTTACTCACCAACGGCCATACTAGACCAGTGTTATTACGGGCCTGTTATCGAAGAATCTTAATTTTCGCGTCGTCATTTAACGGCAGCCAATGCTGGGTTCCAGGCCGTGCTCAGTTGAAATCCTGCATCCTTGTTGATGAGATTATCGGCTGTACGGATGTGTATTGCTTCCTTAATGACGCAATCCCAGAAAGATGATGCCGGGGGTTAGACTTCCGTCTTTTCATAAATCATCCGATGTCCCAAATTCAGACAGTTTTCCGCAATTGCCGACTTTTACGACTGACGAAGGTGTGTATGACGCTGATGTTCATCGCAGCGTTGTTGTACTGTGCGGCATGTCTAGCCTATATATGCTGCCCCACATTGACAAGGAATCTTGTATATATCACATTTCCTCAGGCCAAGGTCATCTTTAAATGAACACAATAGGTTTCTCAGTTTTGCAGATGGTTGAAAAACACACTTAATTCCATACCTTCCAAGGACTGCTGTAAAACTTGAGCTAGAAGGTAGAACTGACAATGTATCTCAAGTTATGTATGAAAGGGCAAAATTAGTAAAGAAGGATTATACTGCTAATGCAAATACAATCACGTTATGTGAAAAGAGTGTGGAAGTTGTTGACCAGACTGTTATAGTACCTAACTAAATGAAATCCAAGAAATTTTGTTCTGACAATAGAGAAGATCTTGAAAGTCAAATGAACCAAATTACTGCTGAGCTGCAGAGTACGATAGAAGTAGTGTGTTCAGAAGTATAGGATAAGTGTGTGGCCATAATTGATAAGGAAAAGTAGAGAAGGTTAATGAGGAAGTGGATTTTAAATTTGTGGAGATGAGAAAGAAAGTATATGAGGTAAAGAATGCTTCACTGGTGGGTGTAATGTGTCTCGTGTAAATTTGTTTGTGAGTTGTAAGAAATTTAATGTTTTGAACCATGCGACACAGTACACCCTCTTGATTTCATTAGATAATTTAATAGCTTTCCTGATGTACGAAGTGATGAGGGGACATCTAAAAGTAGACTCATACGGTTGGAAACGCCTTCCGTGATCCGGTAGAAATAATTATTTATTTATGTCTAAGGAAAGACATATTTTGCATTAAGTGCAGCAGTCATGTAACGCTGATTGTCTGAGTGCTAATGCCAAGTTTATTGTGATCGGCGCAGCATTAACATCTCTGTTACTATTATAAATAACGATGCGTGATCGATTTTGCGCTCTCTATTGTTCTAGCGCCTTTCTGTTAGCCTCTCGAACTATCAGATTCTATCGAACTATCAGATTCTATCTTGTCAGACATTTTAGTTCTAGTGAGTTCTATTTCTTAATATTGTAATTTTTCCTTGTGTCTTATGACATAGCATGCATCGCAAATACTGCGATATTATTATTTTCAACGATGATTTCCTCTGATGACAAGCATTCTAATTTCTAAACAGGACTAAACTTTGTAAACGATAAGTAATTTTCGCCGTAAGTTGGCAAATTCCATTGTGTTTTCTTTGCGGAAGATGTTTGCCATGAAACTTGTAACTGCACGAAACAAATTTTCTAAATAATAATCTGAATTATTGTAAAATAATAACCTGAATTGTTGTTAACAAAGAAAAAGGTTTACGAAAAATTATTTATTAGTTAGGTTTACAGAGTCTCGGATGTTCTATATTTCATCGTTAGTCGACCCCACTTCTGGACAGTAATAAGAAAAAATATTTTTCTTAGCAAAGTTTTACCCTGCTCTTTAAAAGTTAGCCGGTATACCAGCCAAAATACAATATATTTACCGTTGAATTACTTCTTCTAGAACTTCGCTGCAGAAACTACAAAAGGTAAATTTCATGTTACTAACTTAACTTATAAAAGTTTCTATTTACTGTCAATATAAGTCGTCTCAGTTATAAAATAGTCTCTCTATTTAACAAGCTTTAACATTCTTTCAAGTAAAATATAAGTAGTAAGTTATATTTTAAAGGAGACGTGACTGAATCTTGTAATTCATGGAAAGAATTCAAGTCATTATTTTTGAAAGAATAGTGGTTAAGGATAAACAACAAGCAAAACTAAGTGATTTTTGGTCAGGTGAAAAATGCGTTTCTAGGAGAGGCACGATTAAAGGATTTCATCAGTATTGGATTAAAAAATTAAACATTTGGACAAGTAATTGGGCAGCAAAGCCGTAATTATGGATTTAGGAAATAAGTCACCACGGAAGGTTAGAGAATAAGTGACGCCCGCTCATAGAAGCAATATTAATGAATTTTTTAATTATATGTGAAAAGTAGAAAGGGTAAACCCTTCTGTTGATGACAGGAGACACTTCGATCAAAGAAACCAGAACAAGGGAGAGTATTATGTAAATAGGATGAGCAGGTCCCACCCAGATAGAAGGAACAGGGGTTAAAGAAATAACTTCATAAATAATAGTAATAATAAACAGAGATGTCCAGAGACAGAAGTGTGGGGAACCTTCAGTAGGATGATTCTGGGCATTTAAATTCAGATTTGCTCCAGTTACAGCTCAAACCTGGGCAGGACACAGGAAAGAGCCTCTTGTAAATAACAGTAATTTATTTCCAGGAAGTGTACATATACGTACATACACGGATAATAGTAATAAGATTGATAGTGTATAACTCGTGTTGTAAGTGAAACTGTTCCAAGTAATGAGGATTATAAGGTAACGAAGAAAGTCGGCATTACAACAGAGTTAGTGCATGAGGAGAGGAGTGTTCAGCATACAGCTAACCGCAGAGAGGATGATCAAGGTGCCATGCTTGGTGGTATTCAATTAAGTGAGATGAAATATTTCGAGTGTGCTGCATTGTACGCTAATCGTGGAGTCGGTTAAACAAGTTTTTGAACGTGATATCACAGTGTTTTGGTTCAAGCGGCAGTTCAGATAGCGATGAACCTAGTAGTGAGTCAAGTAGTAATGAAGACGACGAGGATGAGGAGTTATCTGAATTTGTGTTTGATGAGGAAGGTAACATAACAAGTAAAGAAAGTTTAATAGAGGTAATAGGACAAGGTAAGAAGGAAAGAATATAGAAGCTAATTGTGAATTAAATAACGAAGAAGAACGAGCTGTCTGTCACTTGAATGTAACTGAGAACAGATTTGGTGACGAAGATGATAGCTTCTCTAGAGATTAGATTAATGAAGAAGAAAAAGGGTATGTACTAATGAGGTATGGCGTCCTCTAGTTCTATTAAAGGAGTATTGAAGGAGTAGTTGTAACGCCTGTACGTGTTACCCGAATTACTGTCTGTAGAACTTGCTGGGCAGCAATTGAAGTGTAATTTTGTCACGATACCTGATCTCACAATCGATGTCCTGTTGGGGATTGAATTTTTATGTAAATGAAATGTAAATATTCATTTTGCTAGTATACATTTTGTTTCATGTGTAATGATAGCGTATATGAAGTGTCGTTTTTGGAAAATGTGGGTGTACCAGTACATGAGATGTTAAACTTTTCATTAAGGTACATAGTTACTGCAAGAGGCACTGTAGAATCTGAAGAGGATAAAATAAAAGTGGCGATAAGGAAGAATGTATATGGAGTTGAAGGAAAAACGACTAGTCAGAAGCAGGATTTGGAGGATATGCTATTACTGAATAGTAAGACACCTTAAGACAAGCCTGGATATGTAAAAGACTATGAATGTAAATTGAAACTTAAATAATATGAAACATTTTTTAAAAAACCATCTGTTATACCGTTTGCGAGTAGAGAAACAGTAAGAATGGAGATTAGAAAGATGTTATAATGGGGGATTATTGAAGGGTCAGATCGTATGTACAATAATCCCTTGGTGCCTGTAAGAAAAAGGAATGGAGATACCAGGGTTGTCCTGGATGGCAGGAAATGGAATGAACTTATTTTGAACGAGAGTAACAGACCATCATATATAGATGAAGTTTTAACAAAAATTCCATGGATGTAGATTTTTTACTTCTTTTGATGTAACTTGTGGGCATTGGAATATCAACCTGGCAAATTGTTAGAGGCCTTATGCAGCCTTTTTACAAGTAGATAAGTGCTATCAACATTTGTAGTACTTGTCGGGTTAAGCATATCTATTTGTGTGTTCATTAGGCTGCTTGATAATTGTGGATGAAGTCTTTAAAGCTATGTACAATAGGAGAAATTAAGTAAATCTGAATTTGACAAAAAGGAAATTACCTTTTAGAGTCATAAAATTAATGAAGAAGGTATACACTCTGATGCAAGAAAGTATAGTGCTATTGCTGAATTTCCGTCACCAATAAGTAAGAAGGAATTGAAAGTTATTTTTGGCTGTTTTGGATACAATCGAAAATTTGTGACAGATCAGTCTTCCAATCACTCTTGCCTCGGAAATTTACTGAAAGAGAATGTAGTATGAAATTGGAGTAAAGAGTATGAGGAAGCTTTTCAAAATTTAAAGAAAGAATTGATTGAAAGTAAATGACCATATCACTCTGATTTTTCGTTATCTCTTTGAATGAGCACTTACTTCAGTTTTTGTGGTCTGGCGGTCGAAATTTTTCTATTAATACCAACTGAACAGGGAACGGAACACACATCCACTGAATTTGCAAATATGACTCCACATTCGGGATTGAAAGCTTTGGAAACTATTTTTGCTATTCAAAAGTTTGAATATTATCTATTGGGCCATTAAAATGTAGTACATACAGACAACAGGGCCTTGGGTTTTCTATAGCAGTGTAGAATGAAAATGAGAAATCGAGAAGGTGGGCCTTATATCGTCAACAGTTTGATTTAGAGATTCGTTACACTAAAGCAAAAGACAACATTACAGCTAATGCTCTTTCTAGGATATCAGCAGGTAAGAAAAATAGTGACAACTCTGATGACGATGGGGCACATCAAATTGTTTTATATGACAGAGGTAAAAGAAAAAAGAGCAATTAGAAAACAATTGTAAATAAATGAGAAGGGAACAGAACAAAACTCCAAATTTGAGGTTAGTCAAAGAGTATTACAACTCTGATAACGAACCAATAGTAAAACAGTACTATGCCATATACAAAGGACAGTTATTTAGAAGTAAAACTCTGGACGAACAGGAGTGGATGCTGTGTTTCCCAGAACAGCATGCGGATAAGTGATTGACTATCAGGACTATTCTGGAGACTGTAACTTTTAACAATTTGAGGAGGAGAGTTAAGCAGATGTCGGAAGGGTTGATAAACGTCAAAGTATAAAGACCACTGATGTATCATCTAAAGGGTTAATAAATTCTGTTTTGCCTAACGAACAGAGGGAACTAATCGCTGTTGATCTCCTGGGGCCACTCCCGGTGTCAACAAGGGGTTGCAGACATATTTTTGTGTGCTAGACACTTTCTCCAAACATGTAAAACTGAACCCAATCAAAAGGACTAACACCAAAACCATTGATGAGAAATTGGAAACTGATTACTTTGACAATGTGGGAGTACTAAAATCAGTATTGTCAGGTAACAGGCCACAGTTTATCTCATGCAGTGTATAGGAATGTATAAAATTAAACATATCAATTTCGTCACATTTTCCAGAAGGCAATATGAGTGAGAGGATGATGAAGGAGATCAATAGACTATATTGGATCTACTGTAGCAAACACCATTCAGCATTGGCCGGCCATATTCAGCAGTTTGAAAATATTATCAATAACAGAAGGAATGAGCCTGCAGGGTTTGCTACCTGCGAGCTCATATTCAGTGAAAGACCCACAAACATTATCAGAGAGGAAATGGCATTTCCAGCAATTACCAAACTAGCCCAGGGTGAAAAGGTTAGGTTGGCAAAGCATTAAGAAGAAAGAAAAGGCATGACAAGAATGTTACATCTACCAGATACAAGATTGGGGACATAGTCCTCATAAAGACAAAAGAGAAATCAAGCAGAGTAAATGACGAAATCAAGAAGTTCACAACTGTATGTCATGGACCATTTAGTGTTGCCCATGACATTGCATATGAACTAGCTTAGACACGAAAACACACAGAATTTTTGGTTTGAAAACTATAATTGATTTGAAACCGTATATTCAGGCAGTAAGGTGTTATCATAAATTAAGGATGATTGCAGAATGTGGTGCCACACAACGTGGCACTGCACAAAACTGGCGCTAGTAGCATAGGCACATAGGGAACACACATGACACCGATCTGTAAGTCCACGGTATTGGTGATAAGTTGAGAAAACCATCCCGAAACTAATGTGCTACAAAACGCCACTGTTTCATGGCATGTACCCCGACATCAATGTGGGATATGATCACCATGCACACAAACACAGCCTGCACAACGGGTTGGCATGCTCTGGCTCAGGTGGTCGAGCAGCTGCTGGGGTATAGCCTCCCGTTCTTGCACCAGTGCCTGTCGGAGCTCCTGAAGTGTCGTAGCGGTTTGAAGACGTGCAGCGATACGTCGATCGAGAGCATCCCAGACGTGCCCGATGGGGTTTAGGTCTGGAGAACAGGCAGGCCACTCCATTCGACTGATATCTTCTGTTTCAAGGTACTCCTCCACGATGGCAGCTCGGTGCGGCCGTGCGTTATCATCCACCAGGAGCAAGGTGGGACCCATTGCACTCCTGAAAAGGCGGACACACTGGTGCAAAATGACGTCCCGATACACCTGACCTGTTGCAGTTCTTCTGTCAAAGACACGCAGGGTTGTACGCGAACTAACCCTAATCCCATCCCACACCATCAAACTACGACCTCCATACAGGTGCCTTTCAAGGACATTAAAGGGATGGTATCTGGTTCCTGGCTCACGCCAGATGAAAACCCGGCGAGAGTCACTGTTCAGACTATACCTGGACTCGTCTGTGAACATAGCTTGAGACCGCTTTTCCAAAGGTCATGTACTATGTTCATGACACCAGGCTTCACTGGTTCTCCTGTGACCAGGGGTCAATGGAATGCACCTTGCAGGTCTCCGGGTGAATAAACCATGTCTGTTCAGTCGTCTGTGGACTTTTTGTCTGGAGACAACTGTTCCAGTGGCTGCGGTAAGGTCCTGAGCAAGGCTACCTGCAGTACTCCGTGGTTGTGTGCGGGCACTGATGGTGAGATATCGGTCTTCTTGCTGTGTTTTACACTGTGGACGTCCCGTACTGTAGCGCCTCGACACGTTTCCTGTCTGCTGGAATCGTTGCCATAATCTTGAGATCACACTTTGTGAAACACAGAGGGCCTGTGCTACGACCTGCTGTGTTTGCCCAGCCTCCAGTCGCCATAGTATTCTACTCCTCATAATGACATCAATATGTGTTCCTTGAGCCATTTTGAACACACAGTCACCATTAGTACGTCTGAAAATGTCTGCACACTTACTCGCTGCCCCGTGTTCTGACATGCTCCAACACACCTCTGCGTTTGTGGACTGCTGCCAGCGCCATCGTGCGACGACCGCAGGTTAAATGCACCTCATGGTCATACCCCAAGGTGATTAAAACCCTCAAAGCGCCCACCAGAGCGTTGTTTCACCATGTATCAGCGTTATACTTAATTTATGAGCATGGGTGTAGATTGTCGTTTTCTGTAAGTATGCTTGAAAACAGACAGCAAAGATTTTATGTTGATCTTTAATTTGAAACCATGGTCGGTCGACCTTTCGTGCACTGACTCGTGTAGGGACCACAAATGTCTGATGCTGGTTGTTACCGGAACCCGAGGCTCACTTATACAGTTGTGGGAAGAAGTATGCTGCATCGATGTCCTCCCCTGTTACAAACAAACATCAGAGGTCATCTGCGGCCGCATGACAGACCACCCGTGCGCCGCTAACCAGTACGCCCCTGTATAATGAACTGTTTGTTCAGAAGAGGATCCAGCGAAAGGGTAAAGAGCCCCATGGGTAACGGACAACTCTGTTTTGCTGAAAGTTGGGAATTTATTTAGTCCGACAGGATCCTGTGAATCGCAGTTTTTGGTTCTGAGTGGGACAAGTGATTCGTGATGGCGATAGTACAATTTGTTCTAAAGCCAAATTTCAGCATGATCTTCTTCAAGTAATTAAGATTCGCTTTGTCGAACGCTGAGGCGAAGTCCACTGAATCAATCGACAGAAGTGTTGGTGAGGTTGTAATACCGGCGACTGCATATATGTATGTTAGCAGGGCGTCTAAGATACTCGGGCCAGGAATCGTGCAGCACTGATTCTCGCTAATTGCTTTCAATATCGCAGTTTTCAGGCCAGCAGCAAGACAGCGGGAGGTCTGTTTGTACTCTGCCTTTAACAGAGTAACTGGCCGTAAATTTTCTAGTTACCGTTTCCAAGTGCCTTTCAGTTGCAGAACTATGACCCTTCCTAAGGATGCTGTGAATTGGAATGTCATTAACTACTTCATTGTCGGGTTCTGTTATCGTTTCACACATAATGTCCCAGAACCAAAGCAGGAATTGAGAGGGTAAGCCGCCCGCCTCTGGCGGTTTCACTTTAGCGCTGGTTTTTAGAGTGTCAGGAACTGCTTCTTCCACGCAGCTCTGCTAAAGATGTGGCATTCCTTACGTTGAAGTATCCGCAGCTACATTATCTAAAATGACAGAAAAAATTTGCAACACCAAAAAGTTATTAATGCAGAGTAATGACATTTTGGGAATACCTTTGCCTAGGTAACGCATTTAACTGACTAACAACGCAAGAGCACAGGTTAGTACAAGTACGAGATAAAGCATTGCAAATGTGAAATGCTGGTACATTAATAACCGATGTATCTACCAGAATGTTTATTGAAAGCATGCAAACGTGCATGAATTGTGCTGTATAGGTACTGGATGTCAGTTTGTGGGATGGACATCCATGCCTCATGACCTTGGTCAGTCAATACAGGGACAGAAGAATGACACTGAGGTTGTTGTCTGATGATGTCCCATATGTTCTTGGTGGGAGACAGATCTCGTTATCGTGCAGGGCAAGGCAACATGTCGACACTGTAGAACAGAGGCGGCCAAGATTTCGGCGCATAAACCATGCGCGGACACGAGTACGAAAGCTCTCAGCCTCACTTCACATTTCCCCCACCACCACGCCACTGCCTGAGCGTAAGGTGCAGGAAGAAGGGAAACTGCGAATGCGCCACATTTCAATGACAGTGTTGTCGCACTGCCTAGTGCTTGGTTTTATATTTAACATTTATCAACAACATAGGAGACAAACAAATCAAATTTTCAGTAGTATTCGATTAATTTTGCTGCGCTGATTACATAATATAATTATTATGCGGTACAGTCTGTCGGCAGACAAGTAGACACAAAGAATTTCACGACGTTCACACTCAATTTGCCACGTAATCGTGACTTATTTAATTTCATAATTGAAATAAGCTCTTTCACACAAATATGTCGATAGAAATATTATATCTCTTTTCCAATTTCATTATGGAGACTTGTGAACTATACCTGAAGACAGCAGAGTTAAGGTCCTGGGCAGTTTTAACGTAAAAAGATTTGTTACAAGTTCTGGAATTGCCTTGAAGGTCAATCGTTTACATACATACATGCAAAAAAAATGGTTAAATGGCTCTGAGCACTATGGGACTTAACTTCTGAGGTCACCAGTCCCCTAGACCTTAGAACTACTTAAATCTAACTAACCTAAGGACATCACACACACGCATTCCCAAGGCAGGATTCGAACCTGCGACCGTAGCGGACGCGCGGTTCCAGACTGTAGCGCCTAGAACCTCTCGGCCACCCCGGCCGGCAAATGAAATGTCACGCTGCTCCGGGTACCTCCGAGACAGACCCAGCAAAGCCAAGTGACAGGCTGGGCCTTGGTTTGCGTGTGACTCGCATGCATTCCACGCATGAAATCTGGCACGCCATGGCCGGCCCTGCTGTAGAACATGCGGTAAGTGGGCTAGCGTTATCCTGTTCGAAAACACCCCCGGGGGAATGCTGTTCTTGAATGGCAGCACAGCAGGTCGAACCGCAAGACTGGCATACAAACTTGCGGCCAGAGTGTGTGGGACAACCACGTGAGTGTTCCTGCTGTCGGTTCAAATCGCATCCGAGTCCATAACTGCAGGTGTAGGTCCAATGTGCCTAGCACGCAAAAGGGTTGCTTGCACGCCCTCAACTGGCCTACTTCTAACCAACACACAACCATTCACTGGCATCGAGACAGGACCAGCTTTCACGAGAAAACACAGAAAACCCTGCCCTGCAATGAGCTCCCACTTCACACCACCAAAGTCGCAAACGGCGGTGGTCTGGGATCAGTAGAAAGCACGCTAGAGGCATTTGTCTCGGAGCCGTCCTGGAAGTAGCCTATTAGTAACAGCTCGTGTCACTGTGGTGCCAGCTGCTGCTCAAATTGCTGCTCCAGATTCAGTACGATCCGCCAGAGCCATACGCCGAACACGATGGTCTTCCCTCTCCATAGTGCCACGTCGCCGGACTTTGTGAGCGTATAGTCTCGTGACCACCGCTACCAGCAATTATGTACGGTGGCTACATATCTGTCAAGTTTTTCTGCACCATAGAAGAAAAAACACCCAGATTCTCGTAGCCGTATTACACGACCTCGTTCAAATTGAGTGAGGTTTTGATAATGGCGTCTTTGTCGCCTTTAAAGGCTTCTTTTCACTGACATCAACTGACCACGTCCAATCGCACAGGTAGCGAACTCTCACGGCCGTTTATTTAAGGCAAACCTGATTTGGATGCTCATGGTGGTGCTACTAGCGCCACTGTTGTGGGAGTGGCACGAAATTTGAATAGACATCATGTTTTGCATGTAGAAACACGCATACTAACTTTCGTTTATTTCGCACAATTCGATCTTGTGTCGCAATTTTTTCCCGTCCGTGTATTTCCTTTTGCTGAAACAGTTTGGTAAAGTATTTGTGTGCTTCTGATAACAGCAATCTAAGTATTAAGGTGTTCCTCGCCCTCCCCTTCTAGTTCAACTAAGGCAGCTGTAGTTCAAATGGCTGTGAGCACTATGGGACTTAACTTCTGAGGTCACCAGTCCCCTAGACCTTAGAACTACTTAAACCTAACTGACCTAAGGACATCACACACATCCATGCCCGAGGCAGGATTCGAACCTGCGACCTTATCGGTCACGCGGTTCCAGACTGTAGCGACCAGAACCGCTCGGCCACTCCTCCTGGAACAGCTGTAGTCAACGTGGTTTCTGCCACCCACTAGCGGGCGTTCCAGCTTCCATGACGGGCGGCAGACAGTAGAGATTTTAAAACCATTTTCGCTAGATTTTCATGAAATATGCGTTTGGTAAGTGGTTAGCTGTTGTAACTCGCTTTAATGCAAAGTTAAGTCTGTATAAATCAGCATTACTGTGGATGTGGTGCGCTGTTAGACTATCTTACTATTAACAGAGTTACAAATTTGAGCAGCAGGTAAAAAGTGGTGAGCACCCCCGATCTAGAGTGTGTTGGTGATTGCGCTTGTGTTCCCGCATAATATGGTAAGCGAATGGATTTTTCCTTATAACATTACCGCATTACCGACTGGTTTCTTCCCGCAATCATGTGTTTCACTTGAGGCCTTTTTACTGTATGAAATTCCAACTTGATGCTTATTTTTCGCACCAAATGTCGGATGACTGTCTGAGATAGAATTGTACGGTACTTGCAGATAGAATTCCGTGGGAGGCTTTCGCTGAAACGCTTTCATCGCGCTGTAGATTTTCAGTGTCGATCGGAAAGCCATTTTCGCCCTAGTGATTCACCTTTGTATGGTACTTTGAAAGTACTGTTCGTCTGTATGAGACCCTTACCAGTTGGGTCTGATTCAAGAGATTGAGAAGCTCCAAATAAGAGCGGCAAGGTTCGTGACTGGTACATTTAGCCATCGCGAGAGCGTTACAAATCTTGAAGTTTGAAGTGGGACACACTTGGAGGTAGACGGCGTGCTAAACGAAAGGGGCTGGTCACTAAATTCCGAAATCCGATCTGCACCGAGGATGTTGAGCATATATTATTACCACCAACTTTCAAACCGCGCAATGATCAACACTGAAAGATGGGAAATTAGAGCTCGTACAGAGGCGTTCAGACAGTCGTTTTTCCCTCTCGCGATCCGCGAGTGGAACAGAGAGGGGTGGGGGGGAGGGGGGATATGACTTTGGCGCGAATTGTGCCCTCCGCCACACACCGCTTGGTGGCTAGCGGAGAATATATGTAGATGTAGTGCGTTTGTCGAGAGACTAATTTCAGGTTTTCGTAGTGTGGCGTCCAGCAGGCGTTGAGTACTGCAGTGCTTGACGCTTGTTGGCTCTTGGCTGTTGGTCCGCGTCGTCTGTGACAGAATAAAAGTCGTTCCTTAGTGAAATTACGCTGTCGCAATTTTTTTTTTAAATGGGCACCATCAGCAGTAAAGTCCTGACTACGCTCACATCTGATGTCCGTTCGTGACAGATCACACAAACAAGACATCTTCCACCGTGCAGGCAATGCCGCGTCCGTTGGCTTATCTTGAGACGTTTTCAAAATGTAATGTGTGACTCACTAAAACTTCAGTGAGGCACTTTGATTTTGAGTCGACATTTTAAAGAGTCCGAAACCATGGTAGATACTCGGCTTCATCGGTGTTCACTTCTTGCGGGAGGGCCACGTCTGTTTTACCATTCTTATATCAAAATCTGTAATTTAAGTGGACATTCAATTTTGTTGAAGTCAGAATAGTAACAACAGTAGCATTCTGGTGCACCGTAGGACACATGTATAAAAAAACTGACAAAATTATGTTAAAATTCAATATCCGTTCTTGGATCCTCACCGCTCTCCTCTTCTTCCACCCCGTCCGTGGTTATGAGGTTTTCTATTTGGGAGCTTGCCACAGACGGAGGGGTAGATCGACAACGGAGGCAGTATTTATAATAAAGAAAATAATCGAAGAAAGAGGTAGTATAATAGGGAAACCCATTTAGCGTTCATTGATTTTATTAAGGCATTCGGTAATGTTGATAGAAAGAAAGTGAGGAGAATGATGAGGAAAAGAGGATATCCACATCTAATAAACGTTTTAAAAAGTCTGTACGAACACACGAATGTAATTTTAGGTAAACATGGCACTCTGTCCGAGCCTATAGCCAAAAGCAAAGGAGTAAGACAACGGTGCAGCATTTCACCAACACTTTGTAACATCTGTTTATATAACGCAATTTAGAAATGGAAGGAGGCGTTTCATGGGAGAATTAAGATTAACGGTATTTCCCACCTGGAATGTCATTCATGTACATACGACGCCACGCTGCTGTTGGATAATGAAGATGACATAAAAGGGAGAATACATTTATTACGTAAGGTTTGTGAAGAGTAGCATTTGAGAATTTCAGAAAAGAAGACAAAATCAATGGCTTTCAAAAGGAAATATTCTGCACGGGCAAAACTTGTGATCAACACCTGAACAACCAGGTTAAACATTTTGAAGTATATAGTTTTTGACGTCACCTGTAAGTATGACGAAGGCATAGAGATGAAATTATCAAAGTTTGAGAATATATGTGGAACAATGAACAGCTGTCTAAAAAATAAAACGAGGACTAAAATAATTTTATACGACCGTAGCAGTTAGAATACATTTTTACGGGAGTGAACCGTGGGTTATAAGTAAACGTCAAGAAAGTCGGCCACGAGCAACGGAAAAGAAGTTTCTAAATGCAGTAAAGGGATGCACAAGAGCCCACAGATTTCGAAATCCCAAAATCAGGAAAGAACTGAATAAATTTAACATCCTCAATAAAATATAAGAAAATGGGAGATTCTGGAGTGAACATCTCGAAATAATGAATGGAGGAGGATTACCTTTTCAGATAAGAAGATTTAAGCCAGTTGGGAGATGAAGTCAAGGAAGACCGAGGAAGCGATGGGTATCGTAATAGGAAAAAAGAAGCTGGTTAAAAGGGCTCTGAGCACTATGGAACTTGACATCTGAGGTCATCAGTCCCATAGAACTTAGAACGACTTAAACCTAACTAACCTAAGGACATCACACACATCCATGCCCGAGGCAGGATTCGAACCTGCGACTGTAGCGGCCGCGCGGTTCCAGATTGAAGCGCCTAGAACCGCTCGGCCACAACGGCCGGCGTAAAAAGAAGCCTAATGCTTGAAGCGATGATGGGGATGAGGAAGCAGCGGGTTGTATTTTGTTATCCTGGGGCGGTTCGCTGTGCAGATGCCGCCGCGAGCCCTGGGTTAGGGCCGCCACACAGTCCTCGCTTTGGCGGTGTTCGACTTCCTCACGTGGAACTTTCTCCAATACATATTGCTCCCTGTGTTCGCACCTATATTGCTGGTTCGTTGGTTTTCCGAACTGCGTTGGGCGAGGGACCTCTTGGTCGCTCTCGGTACTACTGTCTTCCGTGTTTGAGGTGTCCTTATTGGCCTTACGTTTGTGCTTCTTTCTTCTTTTGAAATTTTCGTGTCCGTTTGAATGTCTTTGGTGAACGTCCACTGATTCCTGGACGCTAACGGAACTTGGATTTTCAGCTACATCAGGCTGGGACTGTACGACAGCGTGAACGTCTACTTCCACTTACTGAAAACGCGATTGTTGTGGAGGTGGGGTCGCAATGCCTTTGATGTTTCACTTAAAAGGGTATGAGACTTTTTCCGTCACCACATTTGGCAATTAGACGGGGTGCCGCTCTTTATTGGGACAATCATTGCCAAGGTGGTCCATAGAGTAACAAATTCCGCATGTCTTCAGAAGCTCGCTACATGATATGTACGCCCTACATCAAACGATATGCGAGTACGATAGTATATCAATTTATATAGACCAAACACCACCAAGCAGTGGGTGGCGCAGCGGGAAAAATACAGAACGGTACGCCGAGGACCATGGAATCAAGTTAAAATGCGGAAACTTCCTTCATTTTCAATTTTTACGTTACTTACGCTACAAACAAACCTAAATAGTGCTCAGTATATTGTATTTATTAATATTTTCATAAAATGCTTGGAACGGAAGGCAAAGGAAACTTTGGGATGGCAAATAAATTTCCAAGAAAGACTTGCAGTTACAGCATCCACGAGCCCTCTGCAAATAAATTTCCAGGAAAGAATTGTAAGACGTACATGACAAATTCCGATGTAACATTAGATCTTTTTCTTATTCTGCGTTCGACAGTTTATCGGCCCTGTCGCTATACTCATAGCAAAACAGGCGAAGCATTATGTACGCTGCAGTTATATAATTACAATGTTTTTGTGAGTTTTCCATAGAAAAAATACGCTTGGTTTACACTCATAAAAGATTCTCTCATCGCAAAATTTGTAGCAAACCACGCGTAACACTGCCGGAAGGGGTAAATGAAACAAGTGGAATGTGAAGTCCTGTACGCTTTAATTACAATTCCTTCTCGGAATGTTATTTGCAAAATCCTCGTGGAAGCTGTAAGTACCATGCCCTCTTGACAATTTATTCGCTATTCGAAATTTTCCTTTGCCTTTGCATTTCTAGCCTTTTATGAAAAATTAAGAACTACGAAGTATTGAACTTTTCGGTTCATTTGTAGTGTAAGTAGTGTAAAAATTGTAAATAAGAAAGTACACTTAAGGACTCGTACCCGCTACTCTCTCATTACCGTTCTACATTCATTTCTCTGCGTCTACCATTCTCTCGAAACAACGCTAGCATAAATGAAATGCAGTATGCCTCCTCCGAACTACGCCAAAAATGCAATTTTTTTCTAAACACTTGGCCACTTAGAGCTCACTTTCATTTATAGACAGACCCTGCATATACCATTAATTTGGATCAAATCGGTGATAACGAGTAGACGCCGTCCCCTTGTACGTATATATCAGTACGATTACTTATTTCATGGATATTCGAAATGTATGTACAAGAACGCGAAGTTCGAATGCCATATCATGCGTGATGCACAGCGACGTCATTAATGCTGCCGTCATTGTGCTTCAGTTTTCTGATTCCGTCATTTTCCGAGATATAGTGGTTTTTCGAAGTTGAGAGAGCATGAGTACAGGTGAGTGTGTCTAACCGCATGCCTACTAATTCGACTCTTGACAAACGCAAAACATCACAAATCCAAGCGTGTATTTCGAATCCTGTTAACCTCTGCGAATTTCTGGCTAAAGTGCGTAAAATTATTACCAGCGTTTGCTGCCATCCCACTTACACAATTTCGAAGAAGTTGCCAGAAATTCACGAACACAGCTGAGTGTAGTGAATTTGGCTCCACCAAACCACAGGATGGAGGGAGCAGACGTAAATACATCCATGTGGTCAGAGCTCGCAGCACGGACCTATTGACAGGAGGACTGTCACGTATCCTGCTATAAACCTAATAGGGCGCTTCTTAGCTTAGGTAATGCGGTGAGAGTCAGTGTATACAATGAGGCCAGGTCGATGGATCGATTAAGTTGTTACAGGAGACAGAAACAATCATAATCGTTAGCGAGGTGACTCACATTTAAATCGCTTTTGTTTTCTGATTATTTCATTACCAGCTTAACAGAAAAGGTGACCTTTCATTTATACAAGGCCAATTATTTTTGATAATAACGGTATTCCAAGCATTTATTTCAACTTTTTAACATATGCACTCTTTGTGTTACAGTGGTTTAATTTGTAAGTCAAGGTTGTACAGTTACATTGCTCATACAACCTTATGGAAATAGTATTAAACTACAACAGGTCCAAACCGTTGACCTTGAAGTCTATCAGAGTTTAACATATATGAATATTCCAAAGGTCAGACGTGACGTGTGTTACTTTTAATAAAACTGGCGTTTATTCCAACAGCATTAACAGGTACAATTAAGCAGAACGTGAAGTGCGTCATCTTGCAGAAAGACTAAACTTAACTAAAACTGAATCAAAGATATGATATGACCAAACGTGGCCTATTCCACCTTTAAGAAAACAGAAATTTACTTAAACACAATCGAGAGATGTAATACGGTTTAGACGTGACGAATGTCACTTTAGGAAAATACAAATTTACTTAACAGAATTCAAAGATGTAGTACATCTTAGACGTCACGTACGTCACCATAGAACTTTAGAAAACCCAATACCTCGAGGTAAGATGCGTCACCCTTAGAGGCAGCAATTATTCTTATGCTTGCAGAATTTATAGCTGTCTAAAATGGTAGAACACCGACCGCGCCTCAGTAGGATGGATAAGAAGTTTTTAACAGCTAAGGCGCAACGAATAACCGTTCTATACAATACACACATAAAAGCAATCTATCAACATTACGATAACCGCCGCTCCACACTGGAGCCTTAGTAATGGAGGTTTGATATCAATTACTTTAGAAGTATACTCAAATGTGTGGTAACAGATTTTGATTAAGGCGTAAGTTTAAAACTGTGACGATAACAATGCTTACTCCTGAAATGATAGTAGTTAACCTTAAAAAAAGATATTAAAACCGCTAGATAATGATATTTAAAGGAAGTAAATTACACGGCGGGTCTACTAGACCCGGCCCCCATCAAACCGACATGCAAGCACTTGAATTATCGTTATCAATGGGTAACTGCAGCTGCGTCTGAACTTCAACAAACTTTGTACAAACGACAGGTACATAAATCTTGTACAGATCAGTGAGTCATACGCTTTCAGACAAAATTGATTCATCTAAGTTAATGAACACTACTTGCACATAAATCGTATATCTAGAATATCTAACAACACGAACACACTCAAGCAATATATTAATTTGGCGTATAATTTCGCAGTGTTTTTCCATTAGTTTAATAAACACAGGAGATACACATAACAGAGGCTTTGGTTAACAGTAATATTTTCTCCTTCACTGTTTACAACAGTCTGCCAACGCTGGTGTAGCTGTAGGAATCACGTGGTTTTGAGGCGAATAACTCGCCGAGTCATGTTCGGAGCTCATTTCCATGTGGAAAGGAAGTTCCTTGAAGGTTGTTCGATAGACAGCGCAAAATATTAAAACCTGAGGGCGTAAGATGAGGTGAATAACGTGGATGTGAAATAACTTCTCAATCTGTTGCTTTGTTTGGGCTCATTTATTCGTTTTTTTTCTATTACATTAGTATAAAGATACCATTTCTCGTCACCAGTAACCATATAGGCCCAACGGTCTTGCCGCGATGGTAACACATTTTCCCGTCAGATAACTGAAGTTAAGCGCTGTCGGGCTGGGCTAGCACTTGGATGGGTGACCATCCGGTCTGCCGAGCGCTGTTGGCAAGTGGGGTGCACTCAGCCCTTGTGAGGAGCTACTTGATTGAGAAGTTGCGGCTCCGGTCTCTGAAACTGACATACGGCCGGCAGAGTGATATGCTGACCACATGCCCCTCCATATCCGCATCCAATGACGCCTGTGAGCTGAGGATGACACGGCGGCTGATTGGTACCGTTGGGCCTTCATGGCCTGTTTAGGAAGACATTCGATTTTTTGTAACGATATAGGATAGAAATGGTCGGTATTATTCACGAGCTATTGATGACGAGCAAGTAGAGATGCACATATGGTGGCCCGCGTATTTTTGTGATTTTGACTTAAACCGTGCAGTACAGCTACATCCGATTTTTGAATCTTACCCATTACATGCAAACGTCGCACGATTGTGCAATGATTACAGTTCATCAAGTTTTACACTTCTCGAGTGCACTGGCGTGAATCATTGTGGATTAATGCTCTGAAACAATCATCATCAATCCCCGAAGGTCTTCTTGAACATGGAGAGTCACTCATGTCAAAACAGTCCTCCTTACAACGAGGGAACCGTTTTCTTGCTTTACTCTGTCCAATGGCATTATCCCCGTGTACAGCGCAAATATTTCTGCCTGGCTCCGCTGCTGCCATCCCTCTATTCAACTTAAACAAAAGAATATGTCGGAAATGTTCCGATTACTCCACCTGGCACTCCATTTTCTAAATTCCACAGGTCCACTCATACCTCCAAATGACAAAATTACAATATTGTAAACTCAAACAACAACAGTGTGCTATAAAAAAAATGTCAATCGGTAAATAAACCCATGGCAACGGGAATACCAACATGCAAAACAAGAACACTAAAAAATTATGCAACAACGTAATAAATCACAAAGTACAATAACCGTTACACTGCAAACTCACACTGTGCTGTCCTCACTACTTGGCACTGGTAGTGAACATGAAGGGGAACGCACCCCAAGGGCTTGATAACTACAGGGTGTCAATTATTGAACTAAATAAAATGAAACGTAAATAGTTCGAGCGAATGATTGGAACACCCAGATCGACCGACACGAATCCGATCGAGCATTAATTGGACATAATTGAGAGGTCAGTTCGTGCGCAAAATCCTGCACCGGAAACACTTCCGCAGTTATCGACGGCTATAGAGGCAGGATGGCTTAATATTTCTGCAGGGGCTTCCAACGACTTGTTGTGTCCCTGCTACATCGAGTTGCTGTACGGCGTTCTTCAAACCAATCGCGAATGATTGTGACCTGGTGACGTGACGCTATTGTTGGGAAACGTGATATCCATGAATGGCTGTACATGGTGTCCAACTAGCCGAACATTTCCAGTGAATGATCGGTTCCGCTGGTCCAGAGGACCCAGTCCATTCCATGTAAACACATCCCACACCATTGTGGAGCCACAACCAGCTTGCACAGTGCCTTTTTGACAACTTGGGTCCATGGCTTCATGGGGTCTCCTCTACACTCGAACCCTACCATCAGCTCTTACAACTGAAATCGGGACTCATCGAACCAGGCCACGGTTTTCCAGTCGTCTAGGATCCAAGTCATATGGTCACAAGCCCAGGAGAGGCGCTGCAGACGGTATCGTGCTGATAGCAAAGACACTTGCATCGGTCGTCTGCTGCCACAGCCTATTAACGCGAAATTTCGCTGCCCTGTCCTACCTCATACTTTGTACGTTGCACACCGCTTTCTGCGGTTTTTTCACGCAGTGTTGCTTCTGTGTTAGCACTGACTACTCTACGGAAAGGCCGACGGCTACTGCGTTGTCTTTGGTGAGAAGTAATGCCTTACTTGTAACTCTTCAGGATATCCCGGCGAGATCTCGACATGTGGAATAATCGGGTCTACTGCCGGATGTTTGTGTCGCTCTGGCACAATATTTCGGCCACGTAACTCGTTGCCTTCTTCAGGTGCTACCTGAGACTGCCATATTGGAGGATCTTGTCCAGTACTTATGTTCAGAGGGCGCTGGGTGCTCTCTTTGCCGTCCGCGCCCACCTGGCGCTGCTTGTAAGGTGTTGTCTCTTCCCCAGTGCTCACTCGGACGTCCGCGCCCGACTTGGTTCAAAATGGTTCAAATGGCTCTGAGCACTATGGGACTTATCTTCTGAGGTCATCAGTCACCTAAAACATAGAACTACTTAAACCTAACTAACCTAATGACATCACACACATCCATGCCCGAGGCAGGATTTGAACCTGCGACCGTAACGGTCGCGTGGTTCCAGACTGTAGCGCCTAGAACCGCTCGGCCACTCCGGCCAGCGCCCGACTTGGTCGCGTCAGTGCCATCCTTACTTATTCCTTGTCACTACAGCTCGTTTAGGGCCTTGGCCACCTGGACAATCTCCGCGTGCTCTTCTCTGCTGGGTGCCTTGGCTCTCCATCTTCTAACTTCCATCCTCAAGTCCTCCTCCACGTTATGTAGCTATCTGGTCCGTTGTCTGATTGTGGATCTCGGAACACTAAATTCCCAAACGATTTCCGTAATGGAATGATCCATGCGTCCAAACTACCAGTCACGTTCCATAACTATTAATTCCCGTCTTGCGGCCGTAATCACGTCGGAAACCTTTTCACATGTATCATCTGATTACAAATGTCAGCTCCGCCAACGCATTGCCCTTTTATGTCTTGTGTACGCAATACTGTTGCCATCTGTATTTGTACATATCGCTATTCCATGACTTGATGGACATTTTCTGGCGTGGATACACGCACTAGTTCGGTTGGGAAGAGTGTTATTAAGCCTTTGTATCTTCTACGGAATAAGATGGCTTACAACTGTAGTCACTAATCTTTGATATATCTTAGATACCAGCAGTGGTACAGAGGTGACGTCCGACCTGGTCCCGTATATGTTCTGTCGTGGAGAGATCTGGAGATATTGCTGGTCACGGGAGTACCTCAATATACAGAAAGTTCACAGAGACATGGTCCATGAGTGGACGAGCATATGGAATTGAAAAATGGGACCTCATTATTGTCGCTTGAGACGTAACACATAACGACGCAAGATGTCGATGACGTACCGTTTTGGCACCAGGGTTTCTTCAGTCACAACCAGGCATGACGTGGACAATCTTAAAGGCAGGGACGGTATTTCATTAACCTAGCTGCTGCTAGTCTCTAACCAATGTTGCAGTATATAACAGTTTGTCTCAAGGAGGCGCAGATGTGAAAGGGTTTGTTACAATGTGCTTGGTGCAAAATGTGGAGAGTCTTCTTTGTGGTGGTTAGACGTGGTTGACCGGAACCTTGACGATATGAATGCATGATCCTAACGTTCCCACGTGTTCCAACACTGGACAACCGTCGAATCTCAATGTTCCACGAATCTGGATAGTGCACGATTTGACCATCCAACAAAATGGGACCAACACTGAGGCCTTTTCAATCCCTGTCAGGAGCTGATAATGCCATCTCATTCAAGTACGCGGCATATACGTATCTTTCACAGTGATTCCTCAACACTGTTAACCCTTCTTATATAGCCTATCTGACTTGGGAGCAACTATAAACACGAACAAAACTGATGCTCTCTGATGGCCGCTGTACCTATTGCAGAGAATTGTAACTAATCGTTTACATTCCACCCTCTGGTATATAGTGTACGAAGTTACACTGTACTCGGATCGTGTCTTCTATGCGCCTCATTCTTTTTCTCATGCAGTGTGCATATAATTCATCTCCTACAAATTCAACCTAGGCTAGTGTTACACGTACGTTGTTTGCATATGGATGTTCCTGACAGATTAACGCTGTGTAAATTTTTAACGACCTTAAAATCTCCTCATATTGACGAAACAATCGCTCCCCATCACTGACTTCTTCGAATAGTATTCTTAGCTAAGATTACATATAAAAAAATATGAGTCACCTATATGAAAAAAGAGTCAGTGCGAATCGACAACCACAACGCCAGAAAAAATATGCAGCGCCCTCAAGGTCATTTTATTGACAGGTGATGTGACAGATAGTTTATCATTGTAGGAGTATATTATCACAAATTCAGACCAAATGAAACACACTTGCCACAGTAAATGGTACCCAAACAGTCACATCACAGTATGAAGTAGACAGTCCTCTGACGGGAAAGAAGGCATGTATTCTTGCATTCAAGGGACCGTAAAGGTGCCGAATGGCATCCTGTGATAGATTGTCCCAACATATTGCACCTTTTTTTTTTGTAATTTGGAAAGTTCTTGCGTCCTTTCAATAATCGGTTCAGTTGTACCAGAGGACCTAGTCCATACCATGTAAACACAACCCACACCATTATGGAGCCACAACCAGCTTGCGCAGTGCCTTGTTGACAACTTTGATCCATGGCTTCGCGGGGTCTGCGCCAAACTCGAACTCTGCCGTCGGCTCCTACCAACTTAAATCGGAACTAACGTAACCAGACCATAGTTTTCCAACCGTCTGAGGTCCAAGCGATATGGTCACGAGCCCAGGACAGGCGCCACTGACGATGTCGCGCTGATAGCAAAGACATTGGCGTCGGCTGTCTGCTGCCACAGTCCATTAACGCGCAACTGATACGTTATACGTCTCACATCGTTTTCTACGATTATAGCACGCAGTATTGCTTGTCTGTTAGCACTGGAAACTCGGCGCAAACGCCGCTGCCTTTGGTGGTTAAGTGAAGGCCGTCGGCCACAGCGTTTTTTGTGGTGAGAGGTAATGCCTGAAATGTGGTACTGTCAGCACACTCTTGACACTGTATATCTCAGAATACTGAATTCCCTAACAATTTAATGAAACGTCCCATGCCTCTAGCTTCAACTATTATTCCGCGTTCAGAGTTTGTTAATTTCCGTCGTGCGGTCATAAATCGAGGCGGAAGCCTTTTGATATGGATCACCTGAGTACAAATGACAGTCCCCGCTTCACCATGCATATTCAGTTTGTGAGAAGTGTGGTGACCTTGCTGGTCGGAGCATTTGTGCACCAGGAAGAGCACGTTGCGCCCCAGCCGCCGTAAGTGGACGTGCAATGTCCTGTTGATAAAGCACATAATATTGCTTCCGAAGGAATCTTACTAGCACGGGGATAACAGCATGCGCAATGTAGCTGTCACTGGTTACAACACCCTGCAGAAAGGAGGAAATAGGGCTGCGAGTTGTAACTTATAGTCCCTCACATCGTGAAGCCTGGGGGCTGTGACTAATGTGTTTTGGGCGAATGCACTCAGGAATAGGCCACTCATCAGGTCCGCTCCATACACGTGTAGATTCGTCACTCCCATGCAGATAGCACATAATCTCATCACAAAAGACGACAGAGTGCCATTCCCGCCTCCAGTCATCTCTTTCACACAACAGCAGTCGTGTTTGGCGGTCGTAGCCTGGCCAGAAGTGCACGTGATCTGAGTTCTACTGCACACAGATGCTTCCCAGCGGTTCTCGGTAACACAGGGGTGCAGCATGTGCACGGATTTCTTCCCTGGATGATGTTCGGTTTGCTACCGCTGCAAAGACAGTGCGTCGATGTTGACGTTCATCTTTACTATGCGAACGTCCAGAACGTGGTCTACGGGTGTGGCATGAGTCACGGACCACTGCTGAAAACAGTGACACACCACCTATTGTTTTCCTTTCAGCCATCGGTCTTCTGACTAGATTGATGCAGCCCACCACGAATATCTCTCCTATACCAACCTCTTCATCTCAGAGCAGCACTTGCAACCTACGTCCTTAATTACTTGACGGACACAATGTTTGCCCTCTACAGCTCCCTCTAGAATCATCGAAGTTATTCCCTTTTTCTTAACAGATGTCCTATCATCCTGTCTCTCCTCCTTGTCAGCGTTTTCGACACATTCCTTTCCTCTCTGATTCTGCGCAGAACCTCCTCATTCCTTACCTAATCAGTAAACGTAGTTTTCAACATTCGTCTGTAGCACCACATATCAAATGCTTCGATTGTGTTCTGTTCTGATCTTCCCATAGTCCATGCTTCACATCCACACAGTGCTGTGCTCTAACCTACAGTCTCAGAAATTTCTTTATCAAATCAAGGCCTGTGTTTGATACTAGTAGACTTCTCTTGGCCAGGAATGCCATTTTTGCCAGTGATGGTCTGCTTTTGATGCCTTCCTTGCTCCATCCGTCATTGATCATTTTGCTGCCTAGGTAGGATAATTACATAACTTCATCTACTTCGTGACCATTAATCCTGTCGTTAAGTTCCTCGCTGTTCTCATTTCTGCTACTTCGCACCGCGCGGGGTAGCCGCGCGGTCTCGGGCGTCTTGCCACGGTCCGCGCGGCTCACCCCATCGGAGGTTCGAGTCCTCCTTCGGCCATAGGTGTGTGCGTCGTCCTTAGCGTAATTTAAGTTACATTAAATAGTGTGTAAAGTTAGGGACCGATGACCTCAGCAGTTTGGTCCCGTAAGACCTTACTACAAAGTTCCAAAGTGCTACTTCGCACTACTTGCGTCTTTCTTCAATTTACTCTCAATACATATTCTGTACTCATTAGACTGTCCATTCCATTCAGCAGATCATGTAATTCTCCTTCGCTTTCACTCAGGATACCAATGCCACAGGGAATCGTATCATTGATATGCTTTTACCTTGAATTTTGATTTCACTCCTGAACCTTCATTTTATTTCCATCATTGCTTCTTCGATGCCCAGCCTGAACAGTAGGGCCGAACCACCACATCCCTGTCTTACATCCTTTTTAATCGGAGCACTTCTTTCTTGTTCGTCGACTCTTATTATTGCCTCTTGGCTTATTGTATATTACGCGTCTTTTCCTATAACTTACCCCTATTTTTCTCAGAATTTCGAACGTGTTGCACTTTTACATTGTCGAACGATTTTTCCAGGTCGACAATTCCTGTAAAGGTGTCTTGATTTTTCTTTAGTCCTGCTTCCATTATCAACTGCGAGGTCAGAAATACTCTCTCATGCCTTTAGCTTTCCTAAAGCCAAATTGATCATCATCGAACACACTCTCAATTTTCTTTTCCATTCTCCTATATATTATTCTTGTAAGCAACTTGGATACACGAGATGTTGAGCTGATTGTGCGATAATTATCGCACTTGTCAGCTCTTGCGGTCTTCGGAATTGTGTTGGTGATATTTTTCCGAAAGTCAGATGATATGTCGCCAGACTCATACATTCCGCACGCCGACATGAACAGTCGTTTTGTTGCCTCTTCCTCCAATCACACATTGGGACAAATATGCATAGCAACCTTGCGGTGCCGGCCGCTGTGACCGAGGGGTTCTAGGCGCTTCAGTCTGGAACCGCGCTGCTGCTACGGTCGCAGATTCGAGCATGAATGTGTGTGATGTCCTTAGGTTAGTTTGGTTTAAGTAGTTCTAAGTGTAGGGGACTGATGACCTCAGATGTTAAGTCCCATAGTGTTTAGAGCCATTTGAACCATTTGAATCTTGCGGTACCTCCATCCAGCTTTCTGCAGACTCACAGTGTGACCCCATTCAAAAGTCAGAGATCGTTCAGCGGCAGTAAGTACTCGTCGGTGGGGTATGGTTGTACCTTATAATGAATATTGCTAACACTGTTCACCTCTAACCATGTGAAATTTTATCTCTGACAAGCATATATAATGTCTTTAGTTATTAACTTCACCACTTTCTCTCGTCAGATGTTTACGTACTTCAATTGTTTTTTAATCAAATCAGCAGTTTCAGTAAAAATGCAGTCTATATATTAAACTGTAACGCCACTATTTCAATATGTAAACTCTTTGTCAAGAACCAATTATTTGTAAACCTGTAATTCAATGGAAAGTACCTCAAAATATGGTCACTACATTGGAAGGAATGGTTTGGAGAATTCTTTTATTAGATTTCTGCTCCACCTAGTATTGCAATGGTATTTCATGCGATTTCCGTATTTTCGTTCTTTCGATTGCAAACTGCCTATTTTCACTGGAAATTTGTCCTGGAATTGCAGACTCTGTGCCAATGGCCTTGCCACAGGGGTAACACCGATTCCCGTCAGGTCACAGAAGTTAACCGCTGTCGGGCTTGGTTAGCTCTTGGATGGCGGAGCGTCTGAGTCTGCCAAGCACTGCTGGCGAGTGGGGTGCCCTAAGCTGTTGTTAGGCTAACTGAGGAGCTGCTTGACTAAGAGGTAGTGGCTCCCATCACGAAAACTGACAACGGCAGGGAATGCGGCGTGCTGACCACATGCTACCCCTCCCATATATCTGCATCCATTAACGCTTATTGGCTGATGATTACATGGTGATCAATCGGTACCGTTCGGCCTCCCAAGACCTGTTCGGAGGGTGTCATATTTATCTGGACCATCCCATATAACGTGTCTTTCAGATGCAGAATAAAATAAGTGTCAAACAAATTTGTTGTTGCCGTTGTTGTGGTCTGCAGTCCGAACATGGGTTTCATGCAGCTCTCAATGCTAATCTATCTTCTGCAAACCTCTTCATCGGTGCATGGTTAACGCTACCAACAACCATCTGAAACTGCTTGCTGAAGTCAAGCCTTGGTCTCTGTGTACAATTTTTAACTCCTCCCACTACCAAGCTGATAATTCCTTGGTGCTTCAGGATGCGACCTAACAACCGATATCTGCTCTTACTCAAATGAGTCCTTGAATTTCTTCTTTCTCCATTGCGATGAAGTACCTCCTCATTTGTTATTTGATCTGTCCATCTAATCCTCATCATTCTTTTATAACACCACATTTCAGACGCTTCTATTCTCCTCCCGTATCAACTGCTTATCGCCCACGTTTCATGTCCGTAAAAGGATAAGTTTCCGACGAATAACTTCCGAAAACACTTTCTAACCCTTAAATTGAATTTAGATCCTAACAGATTCATATTTTTCAAAACCGCTGATCTTGTTATCGACAGTCTGAGTGTAATAGCTTCTCTACTTCGGCCATTATCAGTAACGTTGCAGTCCAAATAGCAAACATCATCTACTACTTCCAGTGTCTCAGTTCGTTATCAAATTCTCTCAGTACGGCATGCTTTAATTCCCCTACATTCCATTACCATGTTTTTACTTTTGTTTATGTTATAATCTCGTCTGAAGACAGTATTCATTCCGTTCAACTCTTGCGTCTCTGGCAGAGATGGCAAAGAACCTCGAAAAAGAGTTGAACGAAATAAATACTGCCTTCAAACGAGTCTATATATATAAACTCTCAAGGTATCCTTAGTTCCCTTCACATCTTGCTTAATGGACAGACTGAATACCATCTTTCTCAACTATTGCTTCGCTTTCTGAGTCCCACCTCAGTTACACGATTCGCAAAGATTCAGAAAAAATTTGCACACTTTCACATTAATCACGTTCTACACGCTCCCGGGAGGAGGTTAACGGGGTGGCGATATGAAGGGCATCACCCCTTATATTAACCATGCCAAATACTTTAATGACCTTTCCGACCTTACGCCGATGTGGGAGAAATTTACAAGAAAGGAAGTAGGCTTATGTCTTTTTAAAATATCATCCTATATTTTTCATTCGATAATTCACTTCCTCTCTTCAAGATTTGTTCAAAATCGTATCACAACCTACCACTCATGTAAGCATGGCTTTATTAAAAACGTAATACAAAACCGCCCTTGACTCTCCCGTAACAGACAGCGCAGGTACCCATAGTAACGCAATTCGTCCATTGTATGGAATTCACGGTAAGCAAATAGAAACACAAGGAAAATGCAAACTTTCATTCTCCTTTAATATACAGCATTTCTATCTTTTCTTCGCTGGTGAACATTGTGTTCTCACAAACTTTCAGCTGAAATCCTTTTGTTGAATGACTACTTTGAATTTTCTTTGTGTTTCCAGCTAATTTCAGCTGATAGTTTGTGTAAAATGACAGTAAATAAGAAATAAATGAACGGCGTAGCTGGAGCTTTCAGCACCGTAACACTGGTCGGTAGTGGGAGCAAGAACAGGGTTAATGAAGTGCTAAATGACTGCCTAACATTTACTAATTAAAAAACGTTACAATGGCAAAAATTAAAATTTATGTAACTGTCTACCACAGAAATTCAATATTAGATAGTTTACAATGAATTTCTTGGTTCACTGCTTTGAAGGAACGTTCCTTTACCGGTTAGGGCCGTTGATAACTATTCGCATGATGCTATATGCAACCCATACCCTGATAATCTGCAAAATAAATCACATCAGGATTTCGCCAAGACAAAAGGTTACATAATCCGCAGGCTTACTAAGCATTCGCACCTGTGACAGTAAAATTCCTTCTACCCACAAAATTAAGACAGTTAATATTTTAATAACGTACTACAGGATCAGAGCATACTAGTGAATAACAAAAAAAATGGCTCTGAGCACTATAGGACTTAACTGCTCAGGTCATGAGTCCCCTAGAACTTAGAACTACTTAAACCTAACTAACCTCAGAACATCACACCATCCATGCCCGAGGCAGGATGCGAACCTGCGACCGTAGCGGTCGCGCAGTTCCAGACCGTAGCGCCTAGAACTGCTCGGCCACTCCGGCCGGCAGTGAATAACAACATAACAATACTTCATATAGTGATAACCACGTGCAGAAGAACGTAGCGTTACACAACACTCTCCTAGGTCAAAATTTAAAGGTTAATTGGCATTGAGAAGAAGTTACCACAACATAAAATAACTAGCATGTGGAGCTCCACTTAACTTTGAAACCCCCAAGACAACATCATATCTGATATCTCTTGTCACATATTTTTGAAAACAGCAGATATTTATTTAAATTAATGACTTCTTGGCCGCCTGTGTTGTTGAGAATTTTTTGATATGTCTAATACAAAAAGCACCGGGTTAAAAGTTCGGCCGATACACCACTTCTTACGAATGGACAGGCCATGCAATGTTCACGCACTACACCCATTGCAGCAAGAAGCCCCACCAGCACTGACCGCAGTGTCTACTTAGTTGCGTCCGTAATGACTATAATCAAGTCGCACTAGCGCCGGCTGCGATCTCGTCTAGTTCACTTGCCCAAACCAAAGCCGCTGGAGTCTAGAAGCAAATCCTCGGAACACACTGGCATTTCCAAGTCCACAGGTTATGGGGACCTGAAACACTGTCTGCAATTAAGCAGTCCACAGTAGATAACAGTGAGAACGCACTGCTTGGATTCTATACTTCCTTGAGTGACTGCGTCTATTCGCAACACATTCCCTCCTGGAATCTCGAACATTCTCAAACAGATACGCCGAGGTTTCGTTGAGAATCACTGTTTGGAACACTCATAGCGCCACGTGCTAACTCAGGGCTGATGGAGCAAATGTGTGATGCGAGTACCGTCGTAAACAGACATGTCACATACCGCCGCTCTATTTCAAATACAGTAAAAAAAACACATGGAGGTCCTCCCGGAGTCATTTACTATGACTTTAGGTCCATCCTATTCGAGGGCTCACAACAGGCACCACTCGTAACCGCTCTGGCCGGTCTCCTCGGCGTCGGTACGCAGAGGGCGCCACCGCAGACAGCCAAAGAGCACACGGCTTGCGTCAACGACATCGTGTCGCGAACCGGCACAGAGTTGTGAAATGACATATTTAAAAAACAGTGCAGTGCTCTAGGGTTAAACTGGATGACGTTGCGCTCCTTTTAAACAGATTGGACCTGTGTTCGGGAGCATGGACGTTCCAGTCTCCAGCCAACCGCACTGACGTAGGTTTTCCGTGGTTTCCCATAACTGATTCAGGTAAATGGTGTAATGGTTCCTACTATGAGGTCACGGCTGACGAATTTTCCGATCCTTGTGAAACCAGGCCTAAAGGTATCTAAGTGCCCCTAAAAATGGTTCAAATGGCTCTAAGCACTATGGGACTTGACATCTGAGGTCATCAGTACCCTAGGCGTAGAACTACTTAAACCTAACTAACCTAAGGACATCACACACATCCATGCCCGAGGCAGGATTCGAACCTGCGAGCGTAGCAGCAGCACAGTTCGGGACTGAAGCGCCTAGAACCGCTCGGCCACAGCGGCTGGCAAGTGCCTCTATAAATGAGTTATTACTTTTTGGTTCTTAAACTGTAATACCTTGACATGTCCATCATTCTTGTACAAGTTATGAAACTACAACTATACTGTGTAGTCACATCAATGTGAACGCCTGTCAAAAGCCCGTACGACCGCCTTTTGAGACGCGGACTCCTGCGAGATGCGCAGAAAGAGAATTATTGAGTTTCTTGAAGGTACCGGCAGGGCTGTGGACCTGATGCCGACTCTAGTGCCGTGGTCAGCTGCGCTATGCTTTTCGGTTGAAGATCCATGGTACGTACAGCTCGAACGAAGTGGTTCCACAGATTCTCGATTGGGTTTAAATCTGGAGAGCTTCGTGGCCAGGGGAGTATGATACACTCATTCTCACCTTGCAACCTGTGTGACACATCCTACAGTCATATGGCACATTCCGAGTAAAATCAAACTGCACATAGGGGTTTGCATGGTTCCTAAGGATACATGTTTGCTTTTGTCTATCCATAATGCCTTCAAGATTGATGGTATCACCTAGGGAATGCGACGAAAACATTCCCCAGACCACAACACTCGCTCGTCCGCCTCGAGCCTTCTGATGACAGTCTCCTGCCAACCTTGGTAGACGTGACGCAACCAGCAGTCGACCATATGTTCGCCCTGAAGATGGCCCCTGCGAAGGGCTGAAACCGGTCGGCACTAAATAAATAAAAAACGCGATTAAGACTGTTTTCTTAATACCATATGTTCGCCCTGAAGATGGCCCCTGCGAAGGGCTGAAACCGGTCGGCACTAAATAAATAAAAAACGCAATTAAGACTGTTTTCTTAATACTAACTTGTGACGATAGTTTGCTTTCAGTCCCATGGAGCATAAAACGTGGTTCATATCAAAAGGCCATCTTTTGCCACCCAGTGGACGGTCACTAGTATTGCTGTACAAATTCCAGCCATCATCGCCAGTGAGTAGTAAGCATGAGGTAAACTGGTGCCTGTTCCAAGGACCCATACTCAGCAACGTCCGCTGAACAGTCGTTGAGGAGGCACTGCTGGTAGCCCCTTGAATCATCTGGGCGTTCAGTTGCTCAACAGTTTTGCACGCCTATTTCGCCTTTACACATCTCCGCAGCCGTCGTTACCCCTGTCATCTGTGCCCCTCGTGCACCACAGTTGCCAAGCCGGTTGCAGATAGCGCCAGTTTTCCGCACACATCTTCATCTACATCTATATCCCGCAAGCCACCTGACGGTGTGTGGCGGAGTGTACCTTGAGTACCTCTAACAGTTCTCCCTTCTACTCCAATCTCGTATTATTCGTGGAAAGAAAGATTGTCGGTATGCCTCTGTGTGGGCTCTAATCTCACTCATTTTATCCTCGTGGTCTCTCCGCGAGATTTACGTAGGAGGGAGCAATATACTGCTTGAATCCTCGGTGAAGGTATGTTCTCGAAACTTCAACAAAAGCCCGTTCCGAGCTGCTGAGCGTCTCTCTTGCAAAGTCTTCCACTGGAGTCTATCTATCATCTCCCTAACGCTTTCGCGATTACCAAACGATCTTGTAACGCAGCGCGCCGCTCTCCGTTGGACCCTCCCTATCTCCTGCATTAACCCTGTCTGGTACGGATCCCACACCGGTGAGCAGTATTCAAGCAGTGGGCGAACAAGTGTACTGTAACCTACTTCCTTTGTTTTCTGACTGCATTTTCTTACGTTTCTTCCAATGAATCTCAGTCTGGCATCTGCTTTACCGACGATTAATTTTATATGGTCATTCCATTTTAAATCACTCCTCATGCCTACTCTCAGATAATTTATGGAATTAACTGCTTCCAGTTTATGACCTGCTATATAGTAGCTAAATGATAAAGTATATTTCTTTCTATGTATTCGCAGCACATTACACTTGTCTACATTGAGATTCAGTTGCCATTCCCTGCACCATGCGTCAATTCACTGCAGATCCTCCTGCATTTCAGTACAATTTTCCATTGTTACAACCTCTCGATATACTACAGCATCATCCGCAAACAGCCTCAGTGAACTTCCGATGTTACTCACAAGGTCATTTATATATATTGTGAATAGCAACGGTCCTACGACACTCCCCTGCGGCACACCTGACATCACTCTTACTTCGGAAAACTTCTCTCCATTGAGAATGACAAGCTGCGTACTGTTATCTAGGAACTCTTCAATCCAATCACACAATTGGTCGCATAGTCCATATGCTCTTACTTTGTTCATTAAACGACTGTGGGGAACTGTATCAAACGCCTTGCGGAAGCCAAGAAACACGGCAACTACCTGGAAACCCGAGTCTATGGCCTTCTGAGTCTCGTGGACGAATAGCGCAAGCTGGCTTTCACACGATCGTATTTTTCGAAACCCATGCTGATCCTACAGAGTAGATTTCTAGTCTCCAGAAGAGTCATTATACTCGAACATAATACGTGTTCCAAAATTCTACAACATCGACGTTAGAGATATAGGTCCATGGTTCTGCACATCTGTTCGACAACCCTTCTTGAAAACGGGGATGACCTGTGCCTTTTTCCAATCTTTTGGAACGCTACGCTCTTCTAGAGATGTACGATACACCGCTGCAAGGAGGGGGGCAAATTCCTTCGCGTACTCTGTGTAAAATCGAACTGGTACCCCATCAGGTCCAGCGGCCTTTCCTCTTTAGAGCGATTTTAATTGTTTTTGTATCCCTCTGTCATCTATTTCGATGTCTACCATTTTGTCATCTGTGCGACAAGGAACTACAGTGCTGTCTTCCTCAGTAAAACACTGTGTACTTAAACCGCGTCTCGTGAACAGTTTACAGACTTAGTCGTTCCGGAGATGCTTGCCCCCTTGTATCAAAAATAAATATCATACCATTTTGGACTTCAAATAAATCGCCCGGTTTCCGCATTACAAAGACTGCACTGTTTTCCGCGTCCTCCAGAGGCGCTTTATGTACCCTCCGCTGCTTGTGCTGTCATCTGCCGTCTGTGAGTGGTTATCGCAAGTTAACGTCAAACATAGGAAGTGGTCACTTTGGATAATGGAGATGAAATCGTCTTCCAAAACCTTCAAGTACCGTTCGGTAGTCACCGTGCCATCAAGGAATACTGTACCGATTATTCAACGACTGGACACTGCTTATGCTGCCACCTGCCGTCTGTGAGTGGTTATCGCACATTAACGACAAACATAGGAGGCGGTCACATTAACGTTACTGGACCGTGTACTGCTAGTACTACTACTACTACTGAAGATGACAATAACTGCACGTGCGAAACCGTCTGGATTGAGATGTCTTGTCAGGGGCAAAGTCTGTATTTCCGAAATTTCTCGACAGATCTGACCCACCTGGAGGCGGCTCGGCGTTACGCAGGGCGGAAGAAGGCGTCGAGCCGGTCGCGCCGTAGCGGAGCATATCGCCGCGGCGCGCCGCACTGTCCCAAACCGGTTCTCCCGGGACCGCGCCGGCCAAACAGATAGCCGGTCCCGGACCATTAACGTGGTAATTTCATTTCCCTGCTCCCATTTGGGAGTGCGGGCGGCGGTACGAGATTATTCCGCCGGCAGTGCGTGAGCGCGCCAGCGCCCGCCACTGGCCCGGTTCGCAGATCACGTACCCAGCCTGCGTACTGGCGCAACACGCCACGCGCTCTGCACGTGGCAGGCGGCCGCTCTTTACTCACAAGGCCAGGTGTTATCAAAGTACAAGTTATGTCACTTCGCTTATCGGGGTGTTATTAGGGTGTTTATTTATTTATTTTTTTATTTTATTTATTTTTTATTTTTTTAAATACAGTCTATCTGTTCACAGGCAACGGCCCTGCCGCATTGGATACACCAGTTCCCGTGAGAGCACCGAAGTTAAGCGTTGTCGGGCGTGGCCAGCACTTGGATGGATGACCATCCAGCCGCCATGCGCTGTTGCCATTTTTCGGTGTGCACTCAGCCTCGTGATGCCAAATGAGGAGCTACTCGACCGAATAGTAGCGTCTCCGGTCAAAGAGAACTATCATACCGACCGGGAGAGCGGTGTGCTGACTACATGCCCCTCCTATCCGCATTCTGAACCGAGAATGACACGGCGGTCGGATGGTCCCGATGGGTCCCTTGTGGCCTGAAGACGGACCGCTATCAGTTCACACACTCCATACACTGTGCGCTTCTAAAACAGTGGTCGTCGAACTATTTTCTTCAGGAGGTAGTACTGACAATGTCTGGAACTCATGTCATTACTAATTGGTAAGTTACATATATTAGCGCGTTATGCGCCCCCCCAGTAGACTGCCTATAACGAGGGCGCAGCGTTGGTCGCTGTCCAAAGTCGGCACCACTCGGAACACTAGAATCGACTGTTATCGGTTTGAGACTTTTTCAGTCTTCAGCGACCCCAAAGTCGTGACACTGCTAAGTCCCTGTCTAACTGTTTATGTTTGTGAGGGCGTAGAATTAAATGGTTAATAACAGTAATTGTACTTATACTTATAGGGTAACAATAATTGAGCTATCGTCATACCTTCTGAACGGTTCGCGTTAGGACGTTCAAACTGCACGGTTGGCTGCAGAACATGATGGATTATGCATGGTTTGGTTTGGTGACGAAGCCCATTTTCATTTGGATGGGTTCGTCAACAAGCAAAATTGGCGCATTTGGCGCACTGAGAATCCGAATTTCGCAATGGAGAAATCTGTACACCCTCAACGGGTGTCTGCAGTGTCCAATCATGGAATAATCGGTACGGTATTCCTTGATAGCACGGTGACTACCGAACGGTACTTGAAGGTTTTGGAAGATGATTTCATCTCAATTATCCAAAGTGACCCTGATTTCCACAATACGTGGTTCATGCAAGACGGAGCTCGACCCCATCGAAGTAGGAGAGTGTATGATGTCCTGGAGGAGCACTTTGGGGACCGCATTCTGGCTCTCGGTGCCCAGAGGCCACTGGCGTGGGCTTCGATTCACCGCCATATTCTCAGGATCTGAACACATGCGAATCCTTTTTGCGGAGGTGTACTAAAGACAAGGTTTATAGCAATAACCCCAAAATCATTGGCGAGGTCAAAACAGCCATTAAGAAGATCACTGACAGCATCGAGATGTTCCGACCTTCAGCGGATCATGCAGAATTTCGCTATTCGTCTGTGCCACATCATCGTCAATGATGGCAGGCATATCGAACACGTCATAACCTAAATCCGGATTTCTGTGGTGGCGTTTACATGCTAAACAAAGTGTGTGCACGTCGTAGATTGTAATTAATTTGCGTTTATTTCATAAAGTTCAATAATTGTCATCCTGTAAAAGCATTATGCGATACGACACACCATCGCAAATATTTACCAAGTGCCCTGAAAGTCATTGTTTTTGTTGCTGTGTGTTATTACAGCAGCTTTAATTTAATATCATATTTCTTGCTAGAAATATGTACTGCATTTCAAGTCATGACCGTCTCTATGCGCGGTCACGAATCCATGTTACTTCTGTGTCAAAATTTTTATCATAGCAGATGATCGGTACGAGTCGCGCACGCCCGTGGTCTGTCAGTACTTGAAGACCAGCAATAAAACGTTGCCCGCTCACATCCTCTAAACCTGCAGTGGCCGCGTTACTTACCTTTCTGCCCGTGAGGTTGGCGGCCAAGTTTATTTAGTTCACGGCCAAATTCAAAAACTTCAATTAAAACTAAGCTCATCTGCGCCTGTAAGTAGTTTTTTTCCTTACTGAGCGGAAAACTATGCTCTAAAGAATCTGTTGACAGTAGTTGACGTTTTTATATTCGGCTTTTTGTTGTTAGATGCGTATTATTATGAAATACGTATGATAATCACCGGCAGCACAAACACTTGATTCAGGCCGTATTCGGCCAGCGGGCAACAGTTTGACGACCAACGTTCTTAAATATTAAAGCCTTTGACTTCAGTGAGAACACCCTCAAGGTGGGTCTAATATTAAATCCCCAATACAAACGAAGTAGTCACATTCAACTGAAATGTTAATATTTTGCCGTATATTTCAATTAGACTGCGATATGAGTTCGCCTTCTACCCTACGCGAAGTTTAAAGTTCTCTCAGCGTATCTAGCCTTTCCACAGAATAAATACTTTTCGCTGCTTGTAATTATTTTCCCACATTAAACATAAAATTCTCCGGTTTATAAAATTTCAATACAGTAATCATACTTCTTGTCTAACACACATATATTTCCAAACTGCGAATCACAAATTCCATACATATATTCTGAAATTATTCAGTTACACGCAAAGGTACTTTGTTCCCTGTCTACCCTTTCAAATATTCAAGTAATTCAAATATGAACTGCTGTACAAGCCTTGGCCTATGTATAATGTATCCCATAAAGAATAATGAATGTTTAGTAAAGTGATTGATCTTAAATCTTCCGCAAGCTAAATATTCTAAAGTGGGGTACATCACGGTGACCACAGCAGGAACACGGTAAAGAACACGTATAATTAGTGTCAGCTACAGAGCCATCATTGGGAAGTACTCTGAAGGATCCCCGCGAGCACACAGAAGTGCCGCAGTACGATGTGGCATGAACTCGACTAACTTCTGAAGTAGTGCTGAAGGGCACTGACACCTTGAATCCTGCAGGGCTCTCCATAAATCAGTAAAAGTACGAGGAGGAGGAGATCTCTTCTGAACAGCTCGTGCAACGCATCCCAGATATACTCATTAACGTTCATGTCTGGGATGTTTGGTGGCCAGCGGAAGTGTTTAAACTCAGAAGAGGGTTCCTGGAGACTCTCTGTAGCAATTCTGAATGTGTGGGGTGTCGCATTGTCCTTCTGGAATTGCCCAAATCCGTCGGACTGCACAGTGGACACGAATGGATGCAGATGATCAGACAGGATGCTTACGTACGTGTCACCTGTCAAGAGTCGTATTTAAACGTACCAAGGATCCCATATCACTCTAATCTCACCCACCCTACACCATTACAGAGCCTTCACCAGCTTGAACAGTCCCCTGCTGACATGTTGGATCCATGGATTCATGAGGTTGTCTCCATACCCGTACACGTCCATCCCCTCGATACTGTTTGAAACGAGACTCGTCCGACCAGACAACATGTATGCAGCTATCAACAGTCCAATGTCGGTGATGACGGGCCCAGACGAGGCGTAAAGCTTTGTGTCGTGCAGTCATCTAGAGTACACGAGTTGGCCTTCTGCTCCGAAAGCACATATCGATAATGTTTCGTTTTATGGTTCACTTGCCCACATTTTTTGATGGGCCATCATTGAAATATGCAGCAATCTGTGTAAGGGTTGCACTTCCGTCACGCTGAACGATTCTATGTAGTCGTCGATGCTCCCGTTCTTGCAGGATCCTTTTCCGGCCGCAGCGATGTCGGAGATTCGATGTTTTACCCGCTTCCTGATATTCACAGCACACTCGCGAAATGATCGTACAGGAAAATCCTCACTTCATCGCTACCTCGGGTATGCTGTGTCCCACCGCTTGTGCGCCTAATACAACACCAAGTTCAATCTCACTTAAATCTTGATAACCTGTCATTTTAGTAGCAGTAACCGATCTAACAACTGTGCCAGACACATTTTGTCTTATATAGGCGGTGCCGACCCCAGCACTGTATTCTGCCTGTTTACATATCTCTGCATTTGAATACGCATGCCTGTACCAGTTCCTTTGGCGTTCCAGTGTGGAAATCCTTGGCGTCGAAGAACCTTGAAAATATATAGAATAGTACACCCAAATGATTTACATAACGGTGAAAACAGCAATCGGACTTCGCAATCTGAAAATCAGATTGGTAGGTTCGACTGGTACATATGCATATGATGTCGCTCTGATTACTTGAAATCGACATGTCACCAAACCAATCGCTTCTCAACGTAACTAAATAGCTTAAAGATAAAAAAGTCTGGGTACAGCATTAGCAAAGGGATTTTATCCAAAATCTACTGAATAAAAACATAAGTGAACTTAAATATCATTATCATTATTACTAAAGTTACAAATAGTAAAGAAATGCGTTCCTACCTAAGGATGGACAGGAGACAACAGCAAATAATGAGGAGACTTTTGGCTCCTCGATTATTTTAAAATACTGGGAAACGAAATTACAGCAACGATTACTAAACATTAGTAGAGACTTCATGAGGGACACAATTTGATCTCTGACATAGTAGACATTGAAATTTATCTCAGGTTATCTAGATTTTCCAAATAATAAATATTTTGCACTGATCGTAATTAGTTTCCAGAATTCAAGGTAAAATTGTTCGACTTATAAAACTCCAGTTCAGTAGTCACATTTCTTATCTAACATACAAACACTTTCAAACTACGAATCATGATGAGCATTTCGTGGATCACTAATTCGAAACAGATATTTGTATTCTAAAACCATTCAGTTGCACATAACGCGCCTGTGTTCCCGGCCTATCATTCCAAGTATTCAAACAATTCAGACCTTAACTGCAATAAAATCCTTAGCCCAGTATTACGTCAGTCGTTCTGTTACACGTAGAGAACACTGACAAGACTGATTTCCTGAAGCAACAGTCTACAGTTGTCAAGTACTTGAAATAATGTGTTGCAAATGACAGGGTGTACCAGTACGTCGTTACTCCTCTACTGGTTTTGGTTCGAGAAACAATCATCGCTAGAAGGGAAGCTGGATGTTGGTAATTTATACATGCATATCAGTACAATGGGACCTCACTATGAACTTGTCTCTCTCTTCACTCCCACAATATTTGCCAGTCACTACAGCAACTTACGTCAGAAGATCCAGATCACAAACCTGAAGTATATATAAACATATTTCAAGTTTTCAAGTTATAGATTTCGAAATGTCAGTATATTTCAAGTTCAACAGGGGGCTTAGAAACAGACTAGCACAGGAAAAAAGGCCATTTATCGTCAAAAGAAGTCTCCTTGCATCAAATTTAGCTCTTAATTTTAAGAAGAAAATTCTGAGAATGTAAATTTTGGGTACAGCATCATAGGGAAGTAAATCACGCACGGTGGGAAAACCGGAAAACAGGAGACACGACATGTTTGAAATGTGATAAAAGGATATCAAATATTATGTGGACTGATGAGGTATGAATCAACGTAGTCCTTCAATGAAACCACGAATAAAGGGACGTGAGGAAAATATTTACTAGAAGAAGGGACAGATTAATAGATCACAAGACATGAAGAAGTCGCCTTGCTGTGTGCCACTCTACAAGCAAGTCCGACTGTCAGTTCCAGTTACGTAACACAATACAAACAAATACGATAACTTGTATTGTCACTTTATGATCGACACTTGACGTACCTGTTAGTGTTAACCTATAATTTAACTAGTCTCTGTTTGCTATCACACCTAGATATAGGTTTCCCAGCACAAAATATTTGGTAACGTATAAGAAACTAATTTTACCGCATCTTATTTATTATATTCTCATAAAGCCTCCCTGTTTCTTAATGGATTGCTCATACGTATTCATCAATTTTTAAAAAGTTGTAGTAGTATTCGGAAGTAATTACAGTTAGCATTTTGAAGTAAATGCCGTTAGCACTAAATATTTGCATAAATTGTTTTAGAAGCCTAAGGAGTTTCTTTATTTGCAGTTAGTAAATTAATTGCTTTTAAAACTTAGTGCACAGGGTGCACTATAATATTGCACACTAGTACCACTGTATTATAGAAAATCTATTCAGAGCAAGCCCATTCAAAATTAGCATATGAATGGACATTAAAGTAAAACTCCTTGTCTCATCGATATCAAGTCAATATCAGTAGCAAAAATTACTTATGTAAACCTTTCATTTATGTAATTTCCGTCCAGCGAAAATTACGCTCTTTTGTTTTGTAAAATTTATCACAGATACTAAGCTAATAGATAAGTCAGTGATACTTCACTACCAACACTGCCTTTCTTCTATTCTTCTCTTAACATGACTTCCGTGGAAAATAAATTTGATTTCGATTGCAATTTATCATTGCGAAATGCAGTTATTTCTGTAATACTTATAATCTAATCATATATACAATATCCATTTACTGTTAAGTAATTCTCTTTAAGATATTGTATTTATTTCTCTTTTTGAAGTAGATACTTGCAATGTAACTAAAACTCTTTGCGTTAAATTTTTCGCTATTACGATAACCTAGTGTATACTATACATCTCTGCTCTCACTTAAAGATCTTTTCTCAATTAACTTTAGTCTTGGTTTAAACTCCTTGAAGGGCAATTTATTTTCAATTGTAAGTTGGGAACCTTATTTTATTTTAGAATCGTAACTTTATTATATTTATTGTAATTTAAATATCCACTACAGCCAATTTAAGTGTACGAGTGTTTTAGCAAAATTCTGAAATGGTCACTCCACATTGTTATATCAGAAGTAACAGATTTGATGTACAAAATTCTTTTCTTAAAAAAAGGTGGTCTCTCTTTATCTATGTCTGGGCAGATCTCCACGAACTCACAGGCAATTTTTTACTGTAGGAACGAAATAACTTTCAGCTAAAAATGCTGGGGTCTGTCACCTTAGATACAATGTGTTTAATCCATTACCTTGCTCAAGGCTAAGAAATCCACCTACACAGAACCACTAAACAGCAAAACTCAATACTTGGAGTGTTCCTCACAATAGTAAGAATAGATACAACTCAGTTACCTCTGAGCGTGCTTCCTGAATCATTAGCAATACGCATAGAAGAATACGGATTCCAGTCCGTTATCATCATCAATAACTCGCAATCACAATTATGAGCTCTTGTTCCATACAGATCATAAATGTACTGCTATGCCAACAAATAAGTACGCAACCCTGTTAAGCATTTACTCGCTACTAAAGATTTCCATGCGCCATATGACTGGTTAGGTATATCCTAATTGTGTCAACCACGAACCTAAAAGCCCAGATCCTCCAAAATTCATCTTGAAAGGACAAGCGAGGCAATATATATGATCGGTAGTCTCTTAAAATTACGACTTATTGCACTCAATAGCACGCTCTCCGACTACTGTCTTGCCCAAGACTATCCCATCCCGACAACAAGAGACTTCTCATTCGGTTGAAACGGTACTGCCTATCTAGAACGTGTTAAGGGGCTCCGGAAAGGCTCAAAATCATGAAAAGTTCAATTTTTACTTTTTTGCGTTTTTAATAGATATATAATTTATTCAATTCCGAAGACAACAACTATTTTTAAATTTTTTTTTTGAAATGTGTTCTACATGGGCGTGACCCACTGTGGCGCTGTTAAACTGCTGTCAAATGGTGTTATTATTAACGTCCGTGTTCATCAGGTACATTTTAGTGATGTGAGGTAAAGTATGTGTTGTGGCTAACCTGTGATGGTTCAATATATATCGCTGGTGTGATTGTCGATTGTTTCATGTTTATTTACTCTGTCGTTATCTCGAAAATATTCGTAATTAATTCTGTTTCTTGAGTCTCTGTTTTGTTGAAGTATAATAATGAGTAAAAGTAAAGTTATTAGAAATCTTCTGAAGGCTTTTAAGAAAAGGAGAAATGTTGGAAAGCCAAAGGTATGTGTTATTACTGTAAACAATAAAGACGATAACCAAGTGAGTGAACCTAACCTCTCAAGTACACCTGCCCATAGCAGTCAAAGTGGGAAAGAAAATACTTCACAGAAGAAGCTTGGTTCAATGAGTGAAAACTATGAATGTTTTATGGGCGAATCGGATGTGAATGAAATATTTGATATGTCGGTTCTCAAAGGAATTTTTTCAAATTGTGTAAGATGTATTCATTGTAGTGAAGTTGGTCTGGAACTCTCCATAATAAAGCACGTCGGAGTTGCTAGTGAAATACAACTGAAATGTGATAAGTGTTCATACATGACTACCTTTTCGGAACAGTGTTGCAGTAACTGCAACTGCAGAAAATGGTAGCAAAATCTACGAACACAACAACGAGCTATGCTTGCTTTAGACAAGGAACGCCTTCGGGCTGCAGACAGGGCTGTAAAGAGTCTAGAAATACAAGCAAGAGTAAACAGGAGGAGGAACAAGAGGAAGCTGGAGGAGGAGTTTGCAGAGGATGAAGATAATCCATCCTATGGACCTGGAATGCACTAAAAAGTTAATCCAATCTTTGTCGCTCGATTCCCAAAACATTTATTTTCTCATACTAATTACACGTTTTCTAAGGATCTTCCAAACATATTTGTTTCAAACTTTCAGTAAATGTTACACAGTACCTTCTGCATAATTTAACACAGCCTTTTTCCAAAAAACTGTATATTTTTTAATATATAAATAAAAAATTGCAAAAAAATGTTGTGAATTTTCATTACAATTGAAAAAAAATCATCTTTAATAACTGAACTAAACTTTTGTAAAATCCCTGTGTTAAGTTGTAGCCCATATTCCAATAAATAATCTGTAAAAAGTTCAGCTTCCTGCCTCAAATACTTTGTGAGGAAAGATGTAATTTATAAGTGTTATTTTAACATTGCAAGTATAGGGCGTTCCGGAGCCCCTTAAGACAGATCTGAACCATTAACTTTGACAAATGCACAACGCCACTATTCCTTTTAACATTTTTAATATTCTTGCTAAAGTCCGTTGGCTGCATTCTCAACAACTACCTCCGATGATAGGCTGTAACCTCTCTGGTCTGCAGGCTGCAGTACACTGCAGCAACTCTACACATGCATGTAGTTCACCTCGTCTTTACGAAATCTACAACGCACTTGCGATGCATGTAGCAGATAAATTTTGCCAACATTGTTTTTTTTTACATTTCTTTGAATGTTAAACCCATTTTCTGATGATAATTCAACAAATAAAGGGGATACAAAAAGAATTGTGCCTTTTCAGCTTGACACAAAACAACTTCCATGTTACTTGAGAGAGATGTAGAGAGTATACGTAAACTGTAGAGGAAGAGAGAATCCGAATATACAGGGTGTAGCAGGTATAAAAGCAGAATTTTTCGTATGTGGGGGCTTAATTAGTATACACATCATTGTGTAAGTTGTTTTTTCACTGCACTGAACAGTCTCCCACAAATACATCATAAACTTGACGACCTGATGTTTTCTAAATGACTATTACTGCACGACTAAGCGGATTATGCCTGTCAGTGTGAACTGTTTTGCATCCATATGCCCACCCTTCAACACTTGACCTGCTGCCCATAGGGGAATAAGCATTAATGGCTTGCTGTTACCACACACACTTGGAGATACTAACCAATCTCAAAACATACTACTCCTAATGGATGACTCTTGTCACATGTACTTGGAGATATTACCCAACCTAAAAACATACCACTCCTAACAGCTAGCTCTTGTCACATGTACTTGGAGGCACTGACAAAACCTAAAAACATACTACTACTAACAGCTGGCTCTTGTCACATGTACTTGGAGGTACTAACCAATCAAAAAACATACTAATCCCAATAGTTATAATTATTAGTCTGAAAATGAAGTAAATACTGACCTAATGTTGTTGATTAGTCTCCAATAGAAATATCTACACTTACACACTCTATTTATAATAAATAATTGAGGATGTTAGGTGCAAGTATTCTGATATTAAAAGGTTGACACATATGGAATTCATAGCTGCGAGATGACTGAGAACGTGAAATAATAATAATAATGTGAACTGCAGTGGAGTATGGCCCTCCTGAACTCATCGATTCCACATTCACCTAGCAGTTGTATTATACTGATCAACATGAGCAGCAGTGTCACAGAATGATAGAACACTGTCTTGATAGGCCATGATTTTGGCGCTGTCACATTCTGACACGTGCTGGCAGATGTTTTACCTCCTCACAAGCATAACACGGACGTCCCACAAACAAACAACATTTAAATGCGATTTCTGAATGAGAAAACCGCGATATAATCTTTTGTTATATATAAAATACTGGGTTACTCCCGCCTATGTTGTATGGTTGCGCTGAAACGACACTCACTTGCATATCTGAACATGTAGTACCCTCTGTGTCAGTTTGACATTTGATGCATGCTGCTTTCATGTGCTGCAGTTTTAGTGACCAGCAGCGTAATGAAATTACTTATATGGCTAGTACTTAAACTGTCTCTAGTTTGCTAAGCAGTTGCAAAAACCTTCATTGATTTCAGTTTGCAAGCCTTCCTACTCTGAAATGATAAACATACAAATACAGAAAAAAATCGCAACACCAAGAAGGAGTTTGTGTGACATACGTGAAAACTGATTTGAGTGTTTGTACATCAGAAAGATCATTTGTACTCAAATATCGTGCCAGTCGCAAAATAGTTGCGCCAGTAGCACCCCTGTGAGGATGCAAGTCATTTGCTTTAAATACTCCGTGTAATGGTCGTAAGCGTTGGTTATCTTTGAGTCTGGTCGAGATGAATTGATGGTAGCGGTGGTCACGAGAATGTACGGTCGCCAGAAGACTGGACTGCTGAACGCCACATGGCATTTCTCAGGAAGAAGACCATAGTGTTTGGAATATGACTCTGCTGCCTCGTACTGCATCTGCAGCAGCAATTTGAGCAACATTGGTTCCAGAGTGACACAACGAACTGTTACAAATCGATTACTTCAAGGACTGTTCCGAATCAGATGCCCTGTACTGTGTATTGGTTCAAATGGCTCTGAGCACTATGGGACTTAACTTCTGAGGTCATCAGTCCCCTAGAACTCAGAACCGCTTAAACCTAACTAACCTAAGGGCATCACACACGTCCATGTCCGAGGCAGGATTCGAACCTGCGACCGTAGCGGTCGCGCGGTTCCCGACTGAAGCGCCTAGAAACCCTAAGCCACACCGGCCGGCTACTCTGTATTCCACTGATCCCAAACCACCGCCGTTTGCAACTTCAGTGGTGTCCAGCGAGAGTTCATTGGAGAGCAGAGTGGACGGCTGTTGTATTTCCTGATGAAAGCTGGTTCTGCCTCGGTACTAGTGACAGCCGTGTATTGATTAGAAGAAGGCCAATTGAAGGCCTGCAGCTAACCTGTCTTCGGACTAGATTCACTGGACCTACATCTGAAGTAATGGTCCGTGGTGCGTGAGCCGTGCGTTGCTCGTGTTCCCGCAGTTATTTATTTTGCATCCTGATTTTAACATACTTCCACCTCACTACGTTAATTTAAATTACTGCTGTGACTGAGTTGCCGCTTTGCGTGACCGTGAGCGGCGTTATCAGCACATATCGATATATCCCCTCTCGTAGTATCTATGCTCGACTGCTATTACTTCCCGGTCATTGTCTGTCTAAGAGGAGTTCGGGCGCGTGTTCGGGTCTGCCAGTCAGTTAGAACGCGTCTGGAGCGCAGCCCGGATCTGCCGGTCGGGGAGTTGCAATGAGGCACTAGTGCAGTCGGGTTGGAGCAGTGAGCTCTGCGCCGACATGGCTCGCCCGACCTTTGCCGCCATGCATCACTTGAGCCGGGCCACGGTCTGGGTGGATCGTCAGTCGGTCGCCCTACCGGACGAGGCGTTTTGGCTCGCCGATCGTTCATGACTCGGCTGTCTGTCTATGCATCGACTCCCGATTTGTCATCGTGTGTCCTTAGTTACTGTTGGATATCACTCAGGTCTTCGTACAGGTGTTTGTCAGGTTGTGTGTGTAGTTGGCGTTATTCCCACTAACAACTATATTAGATAATGTCGGCATTCTGACAAGGGAACCTCCTCATCGCACCCCCCTCAGATTTAGTTATAAGTTGGCACAGTGGATAGGCCTTCAAAAACTGAACACAGATCAATCGAGAAAACAGGAAGAAGTTGTATGGAACTATGAAAAAAAATATTAAGTAAAATATACAAACTGAGTAGTCCATGCGGAAGATAGGCAATATCAAGGAGAATGTGAGCTCAGGAACGCCGTGGTCCCGTGGTTAGCGTGAGTACCTGTGGAGCAAGAGATCCTTGGTTCAAGTCTTCCCTCTGCGGAAATTTTTATTTTCGCAAAGTTATGATCTGTCCGTTCGTTCATTGACGTCTCTGTTCACTGTAATAAGTTTAGTGTCTGTGTTTTGCGACCGCACCGCAAAACCGTGCGATTAGTAGACGAGAGGACGTGCCTCTCCAATGGGAACCGCCGGCCGAAGTGGCCGTGCGGTTAAAGGCGCTGCAGTCTGGAACCGCAAGACCGCAACGGTCGCAGGTTCGAATCCTGCCTCGGGCATGGATGTTTGTGATGTCCTTAGGTTAGTTAGGTTTAACTAGTTCTAAGTTCTAGGGGACTAATGACCTCAGCAGTTGAGTCCCATAGTGCTCAGAGCCATTTGAACCATTTTGAACCAATGGGAACCGAAAACATTTTATCGCAAGGTCATAGGTCAACCGATTCCTCCACAGGAAAACACGACTGATATATTCTATACGACACTGGTGACGGCATGTGCGTCACACGACAGGAATATGTTGTCGACCCACCTAACTTGTACACTTAGCGAATGGGTAAAAGGATTCTTCTACCTTGCCCGATTTAGGTTTTCTTGTGGATGTGATAATCGCTCCCAAAAAAGTGATGAAAACATAAGAGTTTGTCACATAAACTGAATATAAAAAATCAAACTTTTCACTCGAGGGAAGACTTGAACCTAGGACCTCTCGTTCTGTAGCTGCTTTCGCTAACCACGGGACCACGGCGCACTTTGACTCCCACTGTCCTTGTTGTTGCCTATCTTCGCATGGATTACTCAGTTTGTACATTTTGCTTCATTTTTTTCATAGTTCCACACAACTTCTTCCTGTTTTCTCGATTGATCTGTGTTCAGTTTTTCAAGGCCTATCCACTGTGCCAACTTATAACTAAATCTGATGGGGGTGCGATGGAGAGGTTCCCTTGTGAGTAGGATCAGTCGGAACGTGCGAGGAGGAGAGTTCACGGTGGCAGTTCGGGTCGTGAGTTGAGCCATAGCAGTCAGCTGCAACGCATCTGGAGCACAGCCTGGGCCAGCCAGTCGCCGGCTCGCAGCAGCAGTGAGCCCTGCGTGGACATCGTCCGCCCGACCATTGCCGCCACGCATCACTTAAGCCGGGCCTGACTTTTGGTGGATTGTTGATCGGACGGTTCGTCCGAGGTCATCTCCGTGCGGCGTAGTCGAGTGGGCCGCTGGCGGTCTCTGCGCAGTGTCGGAGTATCTCAGGAGCTGTCCGATCGGTACGAGCATCGTCGCTCGCCGACCCAGGACGTGAAGGTTGAGTGGTTTTGAGCATTACATTGTTGGTTAAGACGTTGCTGTTGTGGAGATTTTACGGTGAGCAACAAAGAGTGTTCATTTTGGCCGGCCAGAGTGGCCAAGCGGTTCTAGGCGCTACAGTCTGGAACCGCGCGACCGTTACGGTCCCAGGTTCGAATCCTGCCTCGGGCATGGATGTGTGTGATGTCCTTAGGTTAGTTAGGTTTAAGTAGCTCTAAATTCTAGGGGACTGATGACCTCAGATGTTAAGTCCCATAGTGCTCAGAGCCATTTGAGCCTTTTTTTTTTGTTCATTTTGGGTGAAGTTAAGCATTTTACCTTCTTTCGTAGTTAAGTGAACCAGCGGAATTTTCTGCCCTGTGGCCGTTAGTGTTCTGGTTACCCGCCCTGGCCGCTAACGTAATTTTTAGGCAGTGTCTTTTCCTCACCGGTTGTTGCTGGCTCAAATGGTTCAAATGGCTCTGAGCACTATGGAACTCATCATCGGGGGTCATCAGTCCCCTAGAACTTAGAACTACTTAAACCTAACTAACCTAAGGGCATCACACACATCCAAGCCTTAGATAGGATTCGAAACTGCGTCCGTAGCGGTCGCGCGGTTCCAGACTGAAGCGGCTAGAACCGCTCGGCCACACCGGCCGGCGGTTGTTGCTGCCCAACATGGTGTGTAGTTTTGGAAGCTCAGTTCACATACGCGTTTGTTTGGGGATAGTGACACTTGTAAGTTTTTTTGGGCCTTGAAATCTCGTGTACTCCGTCGTGGGAAGCAAGCGGTTGGTCGGTTGGTCTGTGACTGTCCCTTGATCGCTTCTGACAAATCGAGAGTAGTGGGGCCCACCGCCTATCTCGCCTAAGTGAAGGAGGGCATACAGATCCCCTGGAGGCTCCTGAATGCTGTTCCCTTGGTTATTATTTGGTAGTGTTAATGTTGTTGTAATTTATTTTAAAAAGTTTTTGGGGGATTTACTGTATTTTGTATTTTCAATTGGGCAAAGTTAATTGAGGGCCTTCAGCCCTGGAAACATGTTCTCCGAGTTTTCTCCAAGTCGAAACATTATTGCCTTCTGCTCTTGAAAGGTTATTGTAATTTCCTCTGAAAGATTTTGCAGGTTACTGTGGGCCTTCCGCCGTTGGTGCTGCAAAAGGAAATTTGTAAACTTAATGTATTGTGTTACCAATTGTTTCAATATATATTTTCCTTAATTTTCAGAATTTAAGTTTGGGCCTTCAGCCATCTTATTGCGTTTGTTTATCTCTTTCTGTGCACCTCGCGGACCATCAGCCCTTTTAGCATCTTAAAACATTGTGGCCTTCTGCCTTCAGCAATCATCATAGTATAATTGGAATTTTGAAGATTTAATCCGGCGGCCTTCAGTCGCTCCGCATGCTGATCTCATACATGTATACGATTTATCTTATACGTAAATTTAACTGTGTGTCATGTCTTTTCAAAATTGAACTTATTCTAAAGCATCTGTTTGGAAGCCTTCAGTCGCGAAGGAAATTTAATTCTTTCAAAAGTGTATTTGTGAACTAAATGATAATAAATTACAATTGTGAAATGAATCCGACTGCAACTCCCTTGGCCCTTTCCACAACCCTAATTACCTGTTAGCTATGCGTGATTTAGCGGGCGTTTCAGTGCGATTTAGTACGACAGCAGGTGCACTCTCGTGGTTATGCCTCGCACTCTGACCCAATATTGTACGTCAGTCTGATATTTCGATCTGTTGTGCTGCCATTCACGAACAAAACTCCAGGGGCTGTTTCCTAAGAGAATAACGCTCGCCCACATACCGCTGTTGTAACCCAACACGCTATACAGAGTGTCGATAGACATGTCGTTTCGGCATGTCTAATCATCTGATATGTATTCAGTCGACCATATATGGGCCATCAGCGGACGACAACTCCAGCGTTATCCATAAACAGCATTAACCGCCCCTGTACTGACAGACCAAGAGCAACAAGCATGGAACTCAATCCTACAAAATGACGTTCGGCACCTGTACAACACAAGGCATGCACGTTTAGGTGCTTGCATTCAACATTCTGGTGGTTATACCGTTTATTAATGTTCCAGCATTTCACATTTTCAGTGGATTATCCATGGGTAACAGAAGGAATATTGAATTTAATTGATGAAAGGAGAAAATATAAAAATGCAATGAATGATGCAGGCAAAAAGGAACACAAACGTCTCAAAAATGAGATCGACAGGAAGCGCAAAATGGCTAAGCAGGGATGGCTAGAGAACAAATGTAAGGATGTAGAGGCTCATCTCACAAGGGGAACGATAGATGCTGCCTACAGGAAAATTAAAGAGACCTTTGGAGAAAAGAGAACCACTTGTATGAATGTAAAGAGCTCAGATGGGAACCCAGTTCTAAGCAAAGAAGGGAAAGCAGAAAGGTGGAAGGAGTATATGGAGGGTCTATACAAGGGTGATGAACTTGAGGACAATATTATGGAATTGGAAAAGGATGTAGATGTAAATGAAATGGGAGATAGGATACTGCGTGAAGAGTTTGACAGGACACTGAAAGACCTAAGTCGAAACAAGGCCCCAGGAGTAGACAACATTTCATTAGAACTACTGACAGCCTTGTGAGAGCCAGTCCTGACAAAACTCTACCATCTGTTGAGCAAGATGTATGAGACAGGCGAAATACCCTCAGACTTCAAGAATAATATAATAATTCTAATCCCAAAGAAATCAGGTGTTGACAGATGCGAAAATTACCGAACTATCAGTTTAATAAGTCACAGCTGCAAAATACTAACGAGAATTCTTTACAGACCAATGGAAAAACCAGAAGCCGACCTCGGGGAAGATCAGTTTGGATTCCATAGAAATATTGGAACACGTGAGGCAATACTGACCCTCCGACTTATCTTAGAAGCTAGATTAAGGAAAGGCAAACCTACATTTCTAGCATTTGTAGACTTAGAGGAAGCTTTTGACAACGTTAACTGGAATACTCTCTTTCAAATTCTGAAGGTGGCAGGGGTAAAATACGAGGAGCGAAAGGCTGTTTACAATTTGTACAGAACCCAGATGTCAGTTGTAAGAGACGAGGGAAATGAAAGGGAAGCAGTTGTTGGGGAGGGAAAGAGACAGGGTTGTAGTCTCTCCCCGATGTTATTCAATCTGTATATCGAGCAAGCAGTAAAGGAAACAAAAGAAAAATTCGGAGTAGTTATTAAAATTGATAGAGGAGATATAAAAATTTTGAGGTTCGCTGATGACATTGTAATTCTGTCAGAGACAGCAAAGGACTTGGAAGAGCAGTTAAATGGAATGAACAGTGTCTTGAGAGGAGGATATAAGATAAACATCAACAAAAGCAAAACGAGGATAATGGAATGTAGTCGAATTAAATCGCGTGATGCTGAGGGAGTTAGATTAGGAAATGAAAGGCTTAAAGTAGTAAAGGAATTTTGCTACTTGGGGAGCAAAATAACTGATGATGGTCGAAGTAGAGAGGATATAAAATGTAGACAGTCAATGGCAAGAAAAGCGTTTCTGAAGAAGAGAAATTTGTTAACATCGAGTATAGATTTAAGTGTCAGGAAGTCGTTTCTGAAAGTATTTGTATGGAGTGTAGCCATGTATGCAAGTGAAACATGGACGATAAATAGTTTGGACAAGAAGAGAATAGAAGCTTTCGAAATGTGGTACTACAGAAGAATGCAGAAGATGAGATGGGTAGATCACATAACTAATGAGGAGGTATTGAATAGAATTGGGGATAAGAGGAGTTTGTGGTACAACTTGACTAGAAGAAGGGATCGGTTGGTAGGACATGTTCTAAGGCATCAAGGGATCACCAATTTAGTACTGGAGAGCAGAGTGGAGGTTAAAAATCGTAGAGGGAGACCAAGAGATGAAAACACTAAGCAGATTCAGAAGGATGTAGGTTGCAGTAGGTACTGGAAGATGAAGAAGCTTGCACAGGATAGAGTAGCATGGAGAGCTGTGCCAAATCAGTCTCAGGACTGAAGACCACAACAATAAGAACAACAACAACATCTCACGCTTACATTAACCAGTGATCTTGTAATGTTAATCACTTAAACAACTTAGCCAGACAAATGTATTCTGAAATTTAGTTACTCTGTATAAATTATTTTTTTGCCTTACGATTTTTTCCTCCAGTGTACACAATACATGTATTGCCAAAAAGAGATGTTTATGTATTAATAAAATGTTTGCCAGTATGTTGCTATCGACTTATATTTCTTTGTATTCCTGAATGTGCTCACCAGCAACTTGAACTAGGTCGCTACTAAATTAACATTGTAAAATCAATAATCGACAAACTTTGTGGCTGGTTGCGGTGTATACACATAACCTTCGTTATAAAACAGTCATGGAAGACTAACGTTGACGTTAGTGGAAATACACACATAACAATTGTTGCAACGGATGATTCAGAAATTAAATAGAAATGAGGAGATGATTATTCGAATGGAGAAAAGTCTTAATACTAATATTCAATTCGTTGGGAAGGTAGTACTACGTAATGCGATGTTGTTTGAAGCACATCTATCAATGCAGCCGAGCCGCGGCAGCTCGCTTCACCTCCCCCTATCGATCGCATTTAGCTGGCTGGCGTCTCACCAGATGGTGTGCGGATTACTCCCTTGTGGGGTTATCGCTGCCCCAGATAGGCTTAAAAATCGACCCGTCGGGCCTTTGAACAGTGGATTTCGGGCAATTTTGCGCAATGTGAAGCTGGGGCCAGCGGCAGTGCTTGGAGCAGCATACACGCGGACTGGACTCGCAATTGGGAGAACGACGGTTCAAATGTTCAAATGTGTGTGAAATCTTATGGGACTTAACTGCTAATGTCATCAGTCCCTCAGCTTACACACTACTTAACCTAAATTAACCCATGCGCGAGGGAGGACTCGAACCTCCACCTGTACCAGCCGCACAGTCCATGACTGCAGCGCCTAAGACCGCTCGGCTAATCCCGCGCGGCAAACGACGGTTCAATCCCGGGTCCGGCCATCTTGATTAGCTTTTCCGTCATTTATCTGAATCACAATTCCGGGATGGTTCCTTTGAAATGGCACTGCCGATTTCCTTCCTCATCATTCCCTAATCCAATGGGACCGATGACTTCACTGTTCGGTCCCTCACCCAAAGCGACAACCAACGGACATGCGATGCGGTTCGGCACGACGTCTTTCTCGGGTCGTCTTTCGCACTTCTTCGATAGGACTGGATAGCAATCAAAAGATTTGGTTCGTCTATGCCGCGCATTTCTGGTTGTTCAGCTCTGTGCACACATTTCCCACACCGTGAGCATATGTTCATGTTTATATTCATTGAGTCGTCATACACGCCTTAGTTATTTGACTACGTGATTCTAGGACCAATTTGTTGCCCTGTCTACTCTGTGTGATTTCGAAGTGACTTGGGTAGATCTGCTGGCCATGGCTAATGGCTATGTGATGTGCCCAGCTTTCAGGCATAATTGTGCAAGGCGTCTATGAATTATCTAGTTCCTCTTTTAATTTTGTGTTTGTTTTTAAATTGTTTCATATGATACAGAAAACTGCTTCTGAACTTCAGTATGTGTTTTCACTAGTGTGCTCTGTAGTGTTACTACGCTGGTGTCCAAAATTAAAGCAACAGACAGCTATTTACACGTTCTGTGCCTAATTAACGATATAATCATAAAAACTGACAACAGACGTCCAATCATCGGACAACCACACCTGCAGTAACGTCAGGGCACCTATCAAGCTGGGTAGTGTTTGCAGGGTAGTCCCACATCCACAATAGCTGTGTCCACAGTCACAGACGGTGCAGTATGGCACAGAGAAGACGCCTACTGGCTCTCTGGCGGAGCCACAGGAAGAATGGAAGCAAGAGCCGGACGCTGTGGCTGAGCGGTCCTAGGCGCTTCAGTCCGTAACCACGCTGCTGCTACGTTCGCAGGTTCGAGTCCTGCCTCGGGCATGGATGTGTGTGATGACCTTAGGTTAGTTGGCTTCAAGTAGTTCAAAGTCTAGGGGACTGATGACCTCATATGTTGTCCCATAGTGCTTAGAGCCATTTGAACCATTTGATCTGGAGGCAAGAGAGCTGCCAACTGATGTGGCCCGATGGTTTAATGTGAATCGTTCTGTTGTTTCTCGGATGAGGCGACAGTTTGTAGAGACCGAAACTGTATCCAGGAGACCAGGACGGGGCCGACCACGTGTGACATCATACAGAATGGACCGTTATTTGACTGTAAGGCACTACGGTAGAGCCTTAGTACTTCACTGGAACTGGTATCTGACCTTGCAGCATCCCCTGGACGTGTCGTATCGAGGCAAACGGTGTACAGAAGGCTTCAGCAGAGTTGCCTTTATTGTTCAACACTTGCTGTCTGTTTACCTCTGGCGTGTCTTCACAAAAGCGAACGTCTAGAGTGCAGCCGTCAACATGCCATCTGGACCATAGAACAGTGGGCCAACGTTCTTTTCACAGATGAGTCCCGCGTTGGTCTGCAGAGTGATTCTCGACGGATTCACATCTGGAGGTCACGTGGAACACGATTTCGCAACCCAAAAATTGTGGAAAGAGACTGGTATCGAGGAGGATTCCTGAGAGTGTGGCGGGGATTATGTTGACCCGTCGGCCGCTGTGACCGAGCGGTTGTAGGTTCTTCAGTCCGGAACCGCGTAACTGCTACGGTTGCAGTTTCGAATCCTGCCTCGGGCATGGATGTGTGTGATGTCCTTAGGTTAGTCAGGTTTAAGTAGTTGTAAGTTCTAGGCGACTGATGACCTCAGATGTTACGTCCTATAGTGCTCAGAGGGATTTGAACCATTTTTTGACCACTCGAACACCTCTTCATGAAATTTTGCTGGTGAATCAGCAAAATTTAACTGCTGTCAGCTATGGTGATGAGATCTTGGGATCTCATGCGCGGTTGTTGCGAGGTGCTCTGGGCCCAGACTTCGTATTTATGGACGATAATGCTCGACCTCACAGTGCACGGGTGGTTGGTTTTATTTATTTATTTATTTATTTATTATTTTTTTTTTTTTTGGAAACGGAAGATGGTATGCTCACTCTCCCGACTTGAATCCCGTAGAGCATTTATGGGATGGACTAGGAAGACGGGTTTCATCACGTCAGCATCCACCAAACACTCTCCAAGATTGTGAGCAGTTCTGCAGGCAAAATAGGTGCATTACCTCAAAATGAGATTTACGGCATCATTCACAACATATCCCGTCGTTTTGAGGTCGTCACGCCCATAACAAGTACATTAACCAGTTGTCTGAATGTGTGTGCAAATCCGTGACATTGGAAAAAAACGAAAATCTTTTTTGTCTACGGTTATGCATGTTGCAGTTGATTACGTTCTGTATTCTCTACGTTGTTTCTACTTTACTATCTTGTATTCATACTGTTTTGTAGCAAAATAAAGGCAACATTGCAAAATTTCCGTTTGTTGCTTTAGTTTTGGGCACCAGTGTATAATTCAGCCCTTTAAGTTTTGTGTGTTTTGAGCTCCAGCATATTTCCTAGGGCGTATATCTGTATTGGAAAGGCTCTATAAATGCAGTCGTGGTTAAACAACAGCTTTCACTTATGGTATAATTCAGTGAGACATTTATGTTTGGTGTTTGTTAACATCACCTACTGAGTTGCCGGGAGAGTGTTCCGTGTCGGCCACGTGGACCTGGCTTACTTGCAGTCGTGTGGACGGCTCTCGAGCGTTCCCTAGCGCGGCTCTGTATTTGTTTGCAGTCTCGCATCCTGATTGTGCTCAGGCTGACTATCTTACGTTATTTGACTTGCACTGTAAATGAAATTTGCTGACGATCAAGAGGCCTTTGATTTACTGGCTCTGCACAGGAAATTTTCGCTTTAGAGTTTTTGTTTTGTTTAATCCACATTGCACCCTTGTTATAAAAATGGTTCAAATGGCTCTGAGCACTATAGGACTTAACTTCTGAGGTCATCAGTCCCCTAGAACTTAGAACTACTTAAACCTAACTAACCTAAGGACATCATACACATCCATGCCCGAGGCAGGATTCGAAACTGCAACCAGAGCGGTCGCGCGGTTCCAGACTGTAGCGCCTAGAACCGCTCGACCACACCGGCCGGAACCCTTGTTATTAATTTTATAGTAAATTATTTGGTGTAAACCTTTTGAGTAAGTCTGGCGTGAGGCCGGTCGCTTGATGGCGCGTTCGGCGCGGGCCCGCCCGTTGCCGGCGCGCCGTAAGGCACGGAGGCTCGCACTGGGGCGTATCGCTTCCAGTCGGGCGTGCCACGGCAGTCCTCACAAGGGGAAGTGATGCGTCTCTTATAGCCTCTCCTTCCCAAGTGGCTCTTTCCGCCTTCCCGTGGTGCCAGATGTTAAGCTTGGCATTCTGCCTTGCGACAAAAGGGAGAGCTGCGACACAACCCGATGCGAAAGCGATGGGTGCGTGGCACAGGGGGAGCTGTGTCAAGGGACCGAACATCAGTCCCTCTCTGTTTCGCAGGGCACAGACCATCAGGTGTTCTACATGCCGGAGACCTCGTTCCTCGGCGTGGTATCGCGGCGCGATTCGGCAAGGGTGCTTCGCCACGCCTCTGGGTAACCGGGGCGTGTTCTGCCAAACCCAGGAGGTGGTGACATCGCCTGGGCTAGGGTAGATGGGTCCAGACTGCTGAACGACTGGGTGACCGACCCACCACCTGAGTAGGAGTGGTTCCTTGGCCGGGCTAGCAAGCGGCGAAGGGCGAGACGTGCATCCGCCTCTCCAGAGTGCGGGGTGCACTTGCCGAGGAGCGTCGGGTGAAATCGACGATGACGGAGCCACCGATGGGGACCAGTGCGCTGGCTACGGCGCGCTGAACCCTGCAGTTCGAAGAGTGCCCTTGGCCTTGGGGCGAGGCCGGTGGGCGAGCTGCTTTTTGTCCCCCCCCCCCCCCCCCCCCCTCATGCCAGAGGAGCCGGTCCGGGGCAAGAGACGGGCTCCCATCTTTTATCACTCGTTTATTCATCATGGCGACAATTGAAACGAGTGATTCGTGTGCGTCAAAACAGGCTTCTACTGCGCCTGATCCCTCTCCCCAGGACAAGCTGGGACAGGCAGAGGGTGAAACAGTAACACAGAGGCACGCCAGAATTTCACTGCTCTTAGAGCAGAATGTAAAAAATGGTAAAATAACCCAAGCGGCTGTGTCTATCATAAAAAACTAACTTACAGCATGGGCCATCGCTCATTCAAAACTTGAAGGCCGGGTGGAAGAGTTGGAGAAAGAAAACAGTAGATTGCAGAACCAACCGGTCAAGACCTGGGCGGCGGTGGCTGTGCAAGCGCCAACCAAGCCACACACGCAAACAGTTGACACAGTAGCCAAAAGAACAGACACTGCGGTCTTTCCCAGGACACTGCCTGGGCAAGACAGCAGTGTGAAGAAAATCCAAGAGCTGTTTACAATAACAATAAACCCAGCAAAAGACAAAATTAAGATAAAGAGGATTAAGCCTAGTAGAAATTCGGTAATTGTGGAGGTTGCTTCGGAGGAGGACAATGATAAGTTACTGAACAATCAAAAACTAAATTCACTAGTAAAGTGTGAACCTCCAAAGAAGAGAAATCCTCTAATAATCCTTTACGATGTACCCAAGATAATGACTGATGACGAACTGACAGACACAATAAGAGAACAAAACTTTGATGATTTAAATGAGGATGAATTTCGGAATAGCTTTAAATTGAGATTTAAGACGGGCCCTCGGGGGCGTGATGTGGTTCATCACGTTGCTGAGGTCACGGCACCAATGTGGAGGAAGATCACAGCAATGGGCAGATTATACGTTGGATTCCATTCGGTCAACGTGGTACCTCGCTGCCACAACTGTGGTGACCTGGACCACATTCTAAGGCTTTGTACCAGGGTGTCGGCTTGTACGAAGTGTGGCACAAACGGACATAACCGCTAAGACTGCAAAGCAGCAGCGGTCTGTATTCCCTGCAATATCCGTGGGAAAAAGTCATGTGGAGCCACGGGACGTAATTGCCCAACATATCGAATGCTAGAGCAACGTTTGATCTCCAAAATCGATTATGGCTGATCACAGCCCACAAAATAGGACGCTATGAGGGTAACCGGATTTAAAAACTTCTTGATGGCGCTTTCGGGCGCCACTAAGACAGAAGTAATAGACAAGGCCATCCAAACAGAGCCTTATACGATTGATATAAGTATACAGACAGATCTCCCCGCACTGAGCATAGATCCCGCCCCTCAACACCGGGGAACGAAGCCGACAGTCCATCTGAAGCGGCAAGGGCATCCTATGACTGTAACAACCCCAACAAAACTTAAAGAAAACTAACCTATCCAAGACAACGCAGTCACAAGTACAAGCGTCAAGTCCACAACGCAGAACACTCCAGTGGTCAGATTGCCACCTGTGGACCCGGTAGTGTACCCCAACATCGAGTACACGATGCAACTGGCCAGGCTGGAAGAGCCGATTACCCTGGCCACTGCCTTACGACATGTGGTCCGTGAAGGACATGAAGAGGGTAGAAAGGTAATCTTCTCGGTAATGGAGGCTGTGGACAGAATTCAGCTCAAGTCAGTGAATCTCCCCACTGATTTCGGAGCCCTGCGGGACCTGCTGAAAAAAGTCTTTGAGAGACGTGGTGAGAAGTTCGACCTTCAGGACATCTATGAACAGGCTGTACTGGCAAACGGACGAATTGATTTTGACTGGAGTAAGACCTGGCCAGACGACCACATGCACACATACTTCCCATGACGACTGAATTAACAATTGGGCAATTAAATACGCACAACAGCCGACTTGTTATGTAGGAGCTCCGTAAAGAGGTGGAGGAGAGGAGACTGGATGTGCTCTGCCTACAGGAGCCATACTCTCAAGCTGGAAAAATAGCTTTTGCTGCCGCAACGTGGCAAATTGTCAGCAGAGGGGAGGACCCTAGAGCGGCGATAGCAGTTACAAATAAACTCCTGAGGGTCACCACGCTCTCACAATTTACAACTAGTCACTGCAACGTCGTGGAGCTTCAGTCCCCAGTGGGAGTAATTATTCTCATAAACATGTAATTCCAATACGGAGACGAGATTGAACAGCGTCTAGAACACCTGGCAAGAGTTACCACGGCGTTGCGGGGACGGAAGATAATCATAACAGCTGACGTCAATGCAAAATCCCCCCTGTGGTACAGCGGTACCAGAGATACAAACGGTGATAAAGTGGAAGAGTTTCTCATGGCTTCACAGCTCGTGGTGGCCAACAAGCCGGGCAATCCTCCTACCTACACAGCAGGAGGAGGACAGGGCACGAATATAGACGTAACCTTAACATCTCATAATGCAGCAAACCTCATAAAAAGCTGGAAAGTCGTGAGCAATGCCACCACGAGTGACCACAATTTAATAACCTTCACTTTAGGTGAAAGAGAGTGCCGCTGGACCATGGGGTGGGAAGTACAATTCAATTATAACAAAGCGAATTGGGATCGCCTAGCAAGGGAGTGCGATATTCCTGCCTTACCGGAAGGTGACGTACATCAAGGCATAGACGTGGACGAAAGAGCTGATGAACTGGTGGGCACAGTACGCAGAGCGGTGAGGGCCGCTGTACCAACCAGGAGGAAGGCCATGGCGGCCTCGCCGTCACCATGGTCGGCCGAATTAGAGGAACTATGTCAATCTGTCAGGAGTCTAGGAGGAACTACCAGCGCAGTGTCGTCTGGCTGGAAAGGCAAAGATGGCAGTTGCAATATAGGGAGGCCAAGCAGAGATTTCATAAGGAGCTACGCGAAGTGAGAATGCATAGCTGGGAAAGCTACGTGCTGAACCAGTTGGTCTCCCTTATAAATTAGTGAGGGAAAAAATCCGCTCTCCCCTGGAGCTATCAACAGTCAGGCAGGGGGACAGGATGACGGAATCTTGACAGGAAACTGCTGAGGTCCTTCTCCAATCCCTGCTGCCTGACGACAATGCGGATGGAGAAACTGTAAGCCAGCAGCAACTGCGAGACACATACCTAGAAGATTACAACAACAACACGGCAGTCTACCCATTCTCGGAATAGGAGGTGGCTGCACAAATAAGATCCCTAAAAAGAGGGAAAGCTCCAGGACCAGACGGCATTGTGACTGAGGTGGTGCAATTTCTGGCACCCCAGTTAATCGCGCCGCTGACTCACCTCTTTAACGAGTGCCTCAGACAAAGGAAGTTCCCCAAGAGGCGGAAAACCACGAATGTGGTCATAATAAAAAAGGGACCAGAAAAAGACCCGGCCGAAGTCAAATCATACAGGCCAATCTGCCTACTGGACCTGTTCGGGAAGCTTCTGGAAAAACTGCTGGCTGACAGATTGACGGCTCACCGGGTACTGTGTGGGATGAGCAACAGGCAGTTCGGCTTCAGGCCAGGCCGTCGGCATTTGATGCTATCGCTCTGGCGGCTGAGGTCTGTGGCTCAACCCCACATAAGAACGTCGTCGGCATCATGGTGGATATCAGTGGCACCTCAGACAACCTGTGGTGGCCTTCGCTTTTCTCCTGTCTCCGGGAGAAAGAGTGTCCAGGGCCGCAATGTGGGTGTCTGAGGAACTATTGTAAGGACAGGGAGGTTTGGTTATCATCCCTTAGCGGGAGAATTGGGAAAGTAATTACCAAGGGATGTCCCCAAGGCTCTGTTCTGGGGCCCCTTTTCTGGGACATCCATATGGAACCATTGCTAGACGGACTACAACAAAGTGAAGAAGTGCTAGAGGTGATAGCCTACGCAGATGATCTCCTCCTGCTGGTCGGCAGTCGCAGCCGAGAGGACATCGAGCCAAAGATCGAAAGGGCCGTAGAGAAACTGCACCAATGGTGCCTAAACACAAAGATGAAAATATCTCCGAGCAAATCTACATACTTACTGCTAAAAGGTCAGCTTATCAGGAATCCCACTGTCAGAATCGATGGCTCACCAGTTCTTTGGCGACACGAGGCGCAATACCTGGGGGTCATAATCGACGAGAGATGGAACTTCGGAAGACACATAGAAAACGTAACCCAGAGAGCTCTCCAACTACTAAACAATCTCATCTCCATTGGACATAAAAGGTTTCATCTCCCTCCTCATCTCATCAATCATAATAGTATTCTGACCTCAGTAGTGGGTTACGGCTCGGGAGTCTGGGCGCACAGGCTCACGCGGGTTATGCCCACCATGATAGTGAGAAGAGTCCAAGGAAGCATGATTTGAAGATCAGTAGGGGCCTACAGGACATCACCAGGGGGAGTTCTGTTAGTCATAATGGGGCTCTGCCCGCTAGATATTAAGATACGCGAACAAGCGGCATGGTACTGGCCCAAAAAAGGGAACGGGGAGAAAATAATAGAGATCATGGGTGTGAGGGTAGAGGATAAGAGAGAAATAGGAAACAGAGGGGAGGAACTTTGGCAGAGGGCTTGGGAGGAAGATGAAACGGGGAGAAGAACCTTCCAGTTCTTACCTGACGTAAAAGAGCGTGGGGTCATGAAATACTTCGAACCTACACGAGGACTCATTCACTTTCTCACTGGTCATGGACCCTATCCGACATATCTATGTCGGTTTGGGAAAAGGGCAACCCCCCGAGTGTGACTGTGGCGCGGCGGAGGGAACTCCCGACCATGTGGTTTTCGAGTGCCCTCTCTTCAATGACGTCGCGACAACACTCCGATACAGACTTCCGAACAATGACACATACAATCTACTTATACATGAAGACACTTTTCATACTCTGAATGCTCTGGCAGATGAGGTATCACGAAAAGTGTTAACAGATTACCTGAGGGACCAAGAATAGGTACCAATTCATAGACCAACATATCAAGATCTGATCCCATTCCCATACCGCCTGTGCGTGGAATGGCCGACTTCCATCAGCTGGAAACCGCTACGTACGGGATTAGCGGGGGGTGGGGTCAATTACACCGATTGTGACCAAAAGCACCGATGATGACGCAGGTTAAGTTAGTATTTAGTAGGACTTAGTTTAGAACACTAACATAGGAAACGGCAGCGAATACTAACCTTGGCCGGCCAGTGCCAGGGGCATGCTCCTCGGGGTTAGCTCGAGGAGCCTGGCTACCCTAAGTAGGTTCGTATTTTACTGGCATACCTGTGACGCTGCAGTTAGTAGTCATTTCTAGGTTAGATAATTAAATAAATAAAGTAGGTTAAGCTAAACTGCCCATTGTTGTAGAAAACTAACTATACTGTAGTAACTTTAAACTGTAGCTCACTAACATAGTTGTAATATCAAGCTGCCTTATAACTCAATTCTATGTAACAATTAATGGCCCACTAATCACGGTAGGAGGTGGGTTAAATATGTATAATTAGTACTGTTGTGTTAATAAAGATTTAAAAAAATAAACTTTTGAGTAAGCCGTAAAGGCTAGAACTCAGTTTCAATTACCTATATTGGCTGGTTTATTTAAGTTTAGCCGGCCGAAGTGGCCGTGCGCTTAAAGGCGCTGCAGTCTGGAACCGCAAGACCGCTACGGTCGCAGGTTCGAATCCTGCCTCGGGCATGGATGTTTGTGATGTCCTTAGGTTAGTTAGGTTTAACTAGTTCTAAGCTCTAGGGAACTAATGACCTCAGCAGTTGAGTCCCATAGTGCTCAGAGCCATTTGAACCATTTGAACCATTTAAGTTTAAAGGCCAATATTGCTAAAGGCTTATTTTCTTGAATTTTGTTTGACATTAGTAATTCAATAACTGCGTCAGTCCCCATTTTGTGCGCTTCATATCTGTAAATTGAACATGGCAAATTAACATGGAGTTTGATGTGGATCTGCTGCTACTTAAAAAAATAGTTTGTTGTCAAAAGGATAAATGATGTTGATTAAAGATTCCTTGACTTGCGCCATCGGGTAGTGGGTTTCCGGGTTCCGCTTAATAGGAGTCCACTACACACAGGAGGCGGCTACACCGGTAGCGGAAGCTGTGTGGAAGAGAATGGTTTTTTTTTATGTTAGACGGTCTCAGGAAACCACAGAAAGGGCATCCGTCAAAACGGGGGCAGGTAAAACACAATAAGGTAGTTGTAGAACGATTGGTATTGTAGTTGTAAATTGTAGTAGTTGTGTTGGGAAAGAACCAGAGCTCCAAGCCCTAATAAAAAAGCACTGAAGCTCATATAGCTGTAGGTACAGAGAGCTGGCTAAAGCCGGAAATGAGTTCAGCCGAAATTTTTTCAAACGATGTAAAAGTGTTCAGAAAGGATAGATTAAATACAGTTGGTGGAGGAGTATTTATTGCTGTCAGAGGTAGTTTGCCTTGTAGCGAAATTGAAGTAGATAGCTCGTGTGAACTAGTATGGGTAGAGCTTATACCTGAAAATCGGACTAAACTATTAATTGGATCGTTTTACCGAACCCCAGACTCAGAAGATATGGTTGTTGAACAGTTCAAAGAAAACTTGAGTCTCATTTCAAATAAGTACCCCGCTCATACATTTATAGTCGGTGGTGACTTCAATCTACCCTCGATATGCTGGAAAAATTATACGTTTAAAGCCGGCGGCAGGTATAAAACATCATCCGAAATTGTACTGAATGCTTTCTCAGAAAATTATTTCCAACAATTAGTTCATGAGCCCAATCGAAGCGTAATTGGTTACGAAGGCATACTTGACCTTTTAGCAAGAAATAATCCTGGACAAATAGTGAATAGTGTGACGAATACAGGGATTAGCGACCACATGGCAGTTGCTGCTAGGCTGAATACCGTAACACCTATAACCATCAAAAAGAAACGCGAAGTATATCTATTTAAAAAACCTGACAAAAATGCGCTTAATGGCTTTTAAGAGACAGTCTTCACTCCTTCCGATCTGATCATGTAAGTGTAGAATAGTTGTGGAATGTTTTCAAAGAGATAGAATCGACAGCAATTGAGAGGTATATTCCACATAAATTAATAAGTGATGGGACTGATCCCCCAATGGTACACGAAACGCGTCAGATCGTTGTTGCAGAAGCAACGAAAAAAACATGTCAAATTTAAAATAACTCAAAATTCCCAAGATTGGCAAAGTTCGAAATAATAATAATTTTCACAACGAAATTCTGTCTCGAAATCTGGTAGAAAACCCAAAGAAATTCTGGTCATACATGATGCACACCAGTGGCAAGGCGCAATCATTACCCCCACTGCGCGATAACAACGGTGAAGTCACTGATGACAGTGCCACCAAAGCAGGGTTATTAAACACGGTTTTCCGATACTCCTTCACCAAAGAAGACTAAGTAAATATTCCTGAATTCCAATCAAGAACAACTGCCAAGATGAGAAACATAAAAGTAGATAGCCTCGGAGTAACGAAGCAGCTTAAATCACTTAACAAAGGCAAGGCCTCCGGTCCAGATTGTAAACCAGTCGGGTTCCTCTCAGAGTATGCTGATAAAATAGCTCCATATTTAGCAATTATATACAACCACTCGCTCACAGAAAGATACGTTCCTAAAGATTGGAAAATTGCTCAAGTCACACCAATACCCAAAAAGGGAAGTAGGCGTAATCCGCTGAATTACAAGCCTGTATCACTAACGTCGATTTGCAGTAGGGTTTTGGAACATATACTGTATTCGAACATTATGAATTACCTCGAAGAAAACGATTTATTGACACAGAATCAGCACGGTTCCTGAAAATATCGTACTTGTGAAACACAACTAGCTCTTTATACTCATGCAGTAATAAGAGCTATTGACGGGGATGTCAAATTGATTCCATATTTTTAGAATTCCAGAAGGCTTTCGAAACCGTTCCTCGCAAGCGTCTTCTAACCGAACTGCGTGCCTACGGAGTATCGCCTCAGTTGTGCGACTGGATTCGTGATTTCCTGTCAGAAAGGTCACAGTTCGTAGTAATAGAAGGAAAGTCATCGAGTAAAACAGAAGTAATATCCGGCGTTCCCCAAGGAAGGGTTATAGGCCCTCTATTGTTCCTGATCTATATTCTGAGTAGCTGTCTTAGATTTTTTGCAGATGATGCTGTCATTTACCGTCTTGTAAAGTCATCAGATGATCAAAACGACTTGCAAAATGATTTAGATAAGATGCCTGTATGGTGCGAAAAGTGGCAATTGACCCTGAATATGGAAAAGTGTGAAGTTATTCACATGAATACTAAAAGAAATCAGCTAAATTTCGATTACGCGATAAGTCACGCAAATCTGAAGGCTGTAAATTCAGCTAAATACTTAGGGATTACATTTACAAATAACCTAAATTGGAACGATGACATAGATAATATTGTGGGTAGAGCAAACTAAAGACTGCGATTCATTGGCAGAACACTTAAAAGGTGCAACAGCTCTACCAAAGAGACTGCTTACACTACGCTTGTCCGCCCTGTTCTGGAGTATTGATGTGCGGTGTTTTATCCTCATCAGAGGGGACTGACGGATGACATCGAAAACGCGCAAAGAGGGGCAGCGCGTTTTGTATTATCGCGAAATAGGGGAGATAGTGTCACAGACATGATACGTGACTTGAAGTGGCAATCATTAAAACAAAGGCGTTTTTCGTTGCGACGGGATCTTCTCATGAAATTTCAATCAGCAGTTTTCTCTTCCGATTGGGAAAACATTCTGTTGCCACCCACATACGTAGGGAGAAATGATCATCACGATAAAATAAGAGAAATCAGGGATCGCACGGAAAAATGTAAGTGCTCGTGTTTCCCGCGTGCCGTTCGAGAGTGGAACGGTACAGAGACAGCATGAAGGTGGTTCATTGAACCCTCTGCCAGGCACTTTATTGTGAATAGCAGAGTAACCGCGTAGATGTAGATGTAAAGGTACCTAGTCCGTCCATGTCGTTATCTGATCCAGATAATTACCGATTTCAACAACAAGAACTGAACATCTACCATTTTTGTAAGAAACGATGAAACTAATTTTATTGTACAGTGGCAGATAGATTCGCAAATATAACATTATTACCCTGAAGGCCATCTTAAGGCGTGTGATATAGGAATGGAGTAAGGTGAGACTTCAACGAGTCTTCATGGTTGAGGTCCTCAGAAATCAGTACATCTGTTCGGCCGTACTGGACATGGTTTATGGAAACTACAGCAAACCTAAATCACAATTCCAGCTCCGCTATAAATAGTAGCCTATTGGCTACATTAGTTTATTGCTTCGCACAGCCAGTGTAGCCTTTCCGAAAGGACTCCTACCTACTACATTTGTGGCCCGCATCTCGTGGTCAGGCGGTAGCGTTCTCGCTTCCCACGCCCGGGTTCCCGGGTTCGATTCCCGGCGGGGTCAGGGATTTTCTCTGCCTCGTGATGGCTGGGTGTTGTGTGCTGTCCTTAGGTTAGTTAGGTTTAAGTAGTTCTAAGTTCTAGGGGACTGATGACCACAGATGTTAAGTCCCATAGTGCTCAGAGCCATTTTTTTTACTACATTTGTGGAATGCCTGAATGAGTTCCATAAGATCCGAGTTCCTTAATTTAGCGCCCTGGTAGTACACCATATGTGAACTAGAGTGTTGTGATTTAATGGCTACATCTATGATCGACGTAACTGTACGGGGTAGAAGCTGAAAAGATGCAATCATATGACAAATAGTCTCTTTTTAACTTGCTCGTATTGCTTAACGCCCAGCTCGTCATGTTTCGAGACAAGACTGTGACGTGTGTTGGCGGTTTGTGACCATTTTCCTGGTACACTGTTCAACATGAGAGTTCCTTTGGGAGGTTTCTAACATCTGCATGTGAAGTTCCCAGATGAGTTTCTCAACTCTGCATCATTGGCTCAAATGGCTCTGAGCACTATGGGACTTAACTGCTGAGGTCATTAGTCCCCTAGAACTTAGAACTAGTTAAACCTAACTAACCTAAGGACATCACAAACATCCATGCCCGAGGCAGGATTCGAACCTGCGACCGTAGCGGTCTTGCGGTTCCAGACTGCAGCGCCGTTAACCGCACGGCCACTTCGGCCGGCTCTGCATCATTAATAGCATTCTTTGTGTTTTAAGTATTTTGTTTCGAAGAAACCTGTCTTGGTCTCAACCTGTCACTGACTACGTAAACTACTATCACATCGAGAACATAAACCACTAAATCACATACAAAACTAACAGCCACGTAGATTTAATATCACAGCTAGATAAACGTAGCAGACATGTGCACACCGACAGGCAATAGATGAAAAATAGAGGCTAAATGGACACTAATACTTCGAGAACGTTGGATAGCGCTTAATAAAACCAAGCCTGATTACAAGATTTATTCATCGTACGGTTTCTGTACTCAAAAACACGCACAACAAATGGGTAGTGTTTTCAGCGTATGTGTAATTGTTACCACTGTCATAATAACCGCATCCCAGTGTGTGAACTACTGTAACAGACACTTTGCAACAATCAGGTACTAAACAAATATGTGGAGGGAGTGACGCATGCATTTTGTTCGCCTGTCGTTTTTACCTTCTTCTCCTAAAGAAGAAGCGGTGATTGAATAGCGAAGTGCTCTCAGACAGAGCGCTCTTTACAAAACGCTTGCTGTGTAGGCATTCGAGTCACAGACCAATGGTTTGGACTATGTAGCACATTTAAAACGTGTACCATAGGATGCCTTTTCCGTACAAAAACCGAAGAGGACAATTCCCACTTTATTATTTAAGGAGCGTTGCCTCCCTGGCTTTGATTCCTTTGTCCATAAAAACAGTAATGACTCCCGTTTTTAAAGAAAGAGGGTGACACTGACTTATACTTTTTAAAGAAATTATGCATTTACCATTGCTATGTAGTTTCCAGGCAACATACAGCGACGCAATTTAATTTTCAAAGGTTATTCTATTCTGTGTCAGTACCATGTGGTATCAGAACCTGCTAAAAGGTGGGTCACTAATATTCTTGACAGTCAGGTGACGGCATGAGTCAGTGGAGGTATCTCAAGACGGCACCACCGCTTGTACACGTAGGTAGTCTTACCATTTTTTATCCTCTGCAGAATAGTATTGTTAAAAAAATGCTACAGATATCAAAATAATTTGTAAACAAACGCCATACGACTCGGGCTACTCAAAACGTGTATGAGTCGTCGAGGTATCACTGTTCGTTTAGCTTTTGGTTTTTTTAGCTGTTGCCTGTCATCCTCAAATACTAGATGAATGAAGTCTGGTTATTCGCGTCAAGGACTACGCTACTCAGCCTCACCTCCTTTATAGGTAGGTGATTCTTCTCCTCACAGCGATTTTTCCCAGACAGTAAGTTTTAAGTGTACCAAGTTTGGTTTAATCGGTCCAGTGGTTTAAAAGGCGACGTGAAAAATACATACATACATATGCTGAAT